>NW_004955436.1:20593560-20614705 GCF_000276665.1 Chinchilla lanigera | reverse complement strand
CTCCACCTTTAAATTGCAGGTCTTTGTTGGGTATTTTGTCCCAGTGACACAAAAGCGACTAATACAGGTGGAATCAGAAAGTGCTCACAGGTGATATAACTTGAGTGTTAAAAGAAGAGTAGGTGTTTGCCATGTTGAAGTGAGGGATGAGGGTTATTTCTGGGAACAGAGGAGAGAAAAGGTCCCCAAACAGCAAGGCATGGTGGCGCATGCCTGTAATCCCAGCACTTGGGAGGCTGAGGCAGGAGGATACTTGCGAGTTCGAGACCAGCCTGGGCTACAAAGTGAGCTCAAGGCCAGCCTGAACTGTATAACAAGACCCTGCCTCAAAAAGCCAAAAAAACAAAACAAAACAAAACAAAAAAACCCAAAAAATCCCAAAACAGACAAACAAAAAACCCAAAAATGAAAAGGTCCCACAACAATGAACAACTTAGTGTAGCTCAATTTATCTGAAAGCAAGGGTAGAAGAAATATGCTCAGAAAATAATCTAGAAAAGCAGTCTTAGCCAGATCATATGCTAAGACTTAGTGTATTAGTCAGCTGTACTGTTGCTAGGACATGATATCCAACACCCACAATTTAGAGGACGAGAGGTTTAATTTGACTCACGTTTTCAGAAGATTTAGTAAATAGCTGGCACCAAAGCAGAAACATCATGGTGAAAGAGTGTGGTGGAGAAAAGCTATTTAGTCCACAGCAGCTGTAAAGCAGAGCAGGGAACACCTGCAGAGAGGAAAGGCCCAAGCACCATATATAATATCCAAGGTCAAGTCTCTAATGACCTACTCAGACAGACCAAGAAATGTGCCCCATCTGTCCTCTAGGTGGCTCCCAAGCCAATCAGCTTAATACCATAAAGCTTAACCCTCATACCTAGTGTTTCACTTGCAGTTGTTGCTTCATTCTATGCACAACAGAGGCCTTTTAGACATTTATTTGTTTTATTATTTTTTGAAAATAAAATTTGTGTAGGTTTGCAAGTTTTTAAACTGGGTAAATTGGTTCTCGGAATTAATAATGGCTGAGTTAGTGAAGAACAGATATTGGGAGGACAGCAGGAGCGTTTCCCACAGGGGATTAAGGGATTAGGTGGATGTTAGTTTTGTGCTCTCATACAAGAAATATAGGATGGCTGCGTGTAGTGGCACACGTCTGTAATCCCGGCACTTGGGAGGCTGAGGCAGGAGGATTGTTGTGAGTTTGAGACCAGCCTGGGCTACAAAGTGAGCTCAGGTCCAACCTGAACTGTAGAGTGAGACCCTGTCTCAAAAAGACAATGAAAAAAGAAAGAAACATAGGATGAATAGCAGGCCTGAGTGGAAACAAGTCTCGTTGTGGATGTGTTGTGTTTGAGGTGACTATGTGTCACCCAGCTGAGATATTCAGCTAAAGAACCATGACTGATGATAATTTTGGGTGGAATATTGGGAAAGCTTTGACTTAGAAATGACAGTTTCCCCTTGTCAGCATAATAGTGCTTGTTATCAGTTATGGGTCTGGTTCCTTTAGTTGTCCAAGCAGGTCCATTTGTTTGTTTAATGTGTTCTTAATAGTGGTGGTCTTCAAGCTGAGAATCCAGAAGTTACATGAAGACTTTCCAAGGATTATATGAGCACAGATAGGCTTAAGACACTCAATTTCCATGTTTTCAAATCTCATACATTCTCTTCCTTGAAACTGATCTGTCTGACGATCAGGATGCATATTTATGAAGGTTCTTCACTGTGACATCCATTTGCGAAAAAATCCTTCTCCTGCTATGACATAACATGTTACAGATTCATTATAAGAGACAGCATTTACATTCTCTATAATTTATTATGAAAATGTGAACATTAGTTCTATTATCTGTACATAGTTTTAATCTTGATTTTGCAGCTTTTACCAAGCTATTTTACAAGATGTGTTTCATAATTTATTTTCAGTGATTTTCATAGTGTTCCTTAAAATCCATATTAACTTATCTGTTTGAATTGGAATTTAAAGTCAGAGTTTTTTGAAGAAAATAAGCCTCTTATGACAACATTGCCCAACTAGGTTAGGTGGAGACACTTTCCACAGTCAACAAACTAACCCTGTAGTCTCAGGTTGTCAAAATTTTGATAAAAATGCATTAAAAACATGTGAAAGATAAAAATAATTTTATTAGAAATTATAACGTGGGTGAGGTATATTAAAATTATTTTCCTAAGGCCTCTGAATATACCTTTAGAAAATAGCTCTAGACCAAAAATAACGTAATTAATACAATTCTTGGCTTAGTTTTTTTTTTTTTTTCCAAATGTCCTAATAACTGGACAAAAATTCTTTTGTGAACCAGGTGGTTTCTGATTCTCTTTTTCCAACAAAATTAAAGACAAGGCTAATCAAGTAGTCGTTGGCTAAAACATAAAAAATAATGTTAGGACAAATCACTTGGTGATTTTTGACACAGAAGTTAGGAGTTCAAAAATGAATTGACTTTGTTTCAGCAAAGTCTTTTTTATATTGATATGCACATTGTGTAGGCAAGATTTCACAGTATTTACATTATAAAATGAAAAATCAGTGGAAAATCATTCTTGTATTAGTGATGATATTCATAGATGCAGGTATGAATTAATTTAAAAACAAAGCACCATTTGTCCTATTAAGACATGTACTTCCAACAACAAAGTTCTGTCATATTTAATAATGTTCAAAAGTTGGTTTGACCAATTGTGTACTCAAAATGATGGAAAATATTACCTCTTAAAACATTCTGGAAGCATAACGCAAAAAAAGATTCAGTGTATCTGCACAATTGTGTTGCAGATAATATAATATTTACATTTCAATAAAAGATTTTCAAGCATAGAATGTTATTACATTTGAAAACACGAATGTGGTGGCAGTAAAATAAAGTTAGCAAGAGATAAAGTAAAAATTCTCACTGCTAGAAAGAACTTCAGATCTTTAAAAAGAGATGCTTGCGCATATGAAACTTCTATTGAGATAGTTGACTAGTTTTAAGAGAGCAGTTAATTTATAATGGTTGTATCAACATTTAATGCAAACTGTAAATTACATCCATTGTGGGTATGTAAAAGTATAAGAAGTACTCCTGTAATCAGATTTTAAATGTATGATGGGATACATAGTATTTTTAAAAAATTTTTTATGTTGTGGAGCAAAAAGTACTTTAAAGATCACCACCACATTTCACTGTCATTTAGGAAGCTGGGCCCTTCTATTCTCCCAGGCACCAGGCCACACTCAACACACAGGGTTCTTCTAGCCCAGGAGTTAGTGTCCAGGCTCCACACTTTGAAGTGTTACTATGCTCCTGAAGTGTGTGAATATTTACATGGCACGATTCAGGTGCTCCCCATAGAACACATACAGGAAACTCACTATTGTTGCCAAATCAGTAACACCTGAAGGGGTCATGTGTAGTTGTACATCTCTAAATTTTAACTAAGGAGGACTTGTTTTCAGCTTGATCTCACCAGTTACCAGATAAGTGATGTTATGATTCAGATTTGGGCTATCCTCCAAAAGCCTCATGTTTAGAATTGAGACTTTTAGAAGGTAATTAGATCATGCAGGTGCTATGCTCACTGGTGGATTGATTTACTGATGAGTTAATAGCTAGGTGTGCTATTAGGAGGTAAGGCTTTGTTGGAGGAAGTGTTACAAGGGTGTGCCTTTGGAGGACGTAACTCCTCTTTTCTCTGTGCTTTCTAGCTTCCATGGGGTCATAGCATTCTTCTGCCTACCCTCTGCCATACATTTTCCTGCCTTAGAGCCAGCCAACCATGGACTGAATCCTCTGAAAATTGTGAGCCAAATAAGCCTGTCCCATCTTAAATTGCAAGTGCTGGGGCTGGGGATTTAGCTCAGCGGCACAGCGCCTGCCTGACAATTGCAAGGTCGTGAGTTCGATTCCCGGTACTGGAAAATAAACCCAAAAAAAAGAAAAAAAAATAAATTGCAAGTGTTGGATATTGTTTCCCAGCAACAGGAAAGTTACTGATACAAGTGACTTTTTTTTTTTTTTTTCCGGTACTGGAAATCGAACTCACAACCTTGCACTTGCCAGGCAGGCGCTGTGCCGCTGAGCTAAATCCCCAGCCCCACAAATGACTTTAATAAATATCTCTGAACTGCATTTTTCTCATCTGAAAATTAGAGGTGATGATATTGTATATCTTACATCATATAAAGTACTTAGCAAGGTGTCAGTATGCAGGAATTGTCTTCTATTCCCCATTTATACTGATGGATTCAGAGAAGGAGATAATGGAAAGGTTATGAAGATACCCAAATCTGAAAAGACAGAGGAGAAGGAAGTAAAAAGTCCTTGAGGATCATCATGAGGGCCACAGAAATGCAAGGCCTTGCAGGTTCTAACGGTAACAACTGGAAGTTTATACATGTGCTTTTAATGTCTATTCCTAGTGCGGCCAGATTTTGCCCTATGTGTAGCTAGTCATTAACTTTTCTGTTTGTTTATGCATTACTACAGTGAGAGACAATGATTAGAGCCCAAGATAAGCTTTTATAGCATCGCAACCCAAACATGCAACAATATAATTCTGCCACATAACTGCCCAAAATTAATCAGATCAGTGCCACAGGGAGACTCTGGCACCCTCACTAACTGCTTTCCCTTTCTGAAAGCCCCTCATCCCCCACAAGCAGGAAGGAGAAAACAAAGCGAGCATATGTGCCTTCCTTTGGTGGGAGGTCACCTGTCTGAAGAGACAGAAATTACTTCTGTCCACTTCACTTTGGCTGGAACTTGGTAACGTTACAACACCAAACTGTATGTGGTGTTGACAGACATATTTGATATTTTGACAGTTATGTGCTCCATAGAGCTTGGTAGCTCTCTCATTAAAGGACAAATGGATTTTAGTGAACAGTTAGTCTTTGCCATAATCCTCCTCTCTAGGCTTTTAAATATGCATGCTCTTCTTCCCATGCTTTGAACACATTCACTGCCTCCCTAAAGGAGGCGACTCCAATATACGTCCAGTTCAACAGAGTTCAAAGTCCAACATCTCTGTGTGCAGTCCTCACCAGAGGGCTGGAAGTATATCATTTAGCTTGCTGACCCATTAATGATTAAAAGTGTTCTGGCTTCCACTCCATGCCTGGAATATAATAGAGAAGTAGAAAGTAGGTAGCTTTAATAAACATTTTGATTTATAAAGCAAAGACTGTAAAGCAGGAGTTAGTAGGAATTACCAATTCCTGTTAGACTAGTGTCAGCAGCGTAGCTAGGGAAGGGTGGACGGGGCAGTCTGCCCCAGGCAGCTCATTTTTGGAGCGGCATTATTGGCCAAAAGGAAAATTATATTGTGACAGTTTACTCTATTTTAACACGGAGAAGATTCCGGTACATTGAAATGTGCCTGTTTCTCCTCTATATGTCATTTTAATTTTCTATTTAAATAGGTTAACATATTCAGATATGTGGCAGGGTGGCAAATTTAAGGGCCACTCCCGAGTGGCCCCAACTCTAGCTATGGCACTAGCCCCTGATGGGTGTAATGAAAATGTGGGTCCTGGCCAGGAAGTACCGCCTGTGATTACATCCTGGCTTTGCTTCCTGGGAGGAGCCTTCACGTCCTCAGCTCTCCAGGGCTCCTGCGTTTGTCTCTTGGTCCATTCGTCCCACTGTTTACCCCTGAGAGACAGACAACTTTTATAGCTGCCATTGTTGGTGCCTGGGTTGCTTTAAAAATCTAAGAGCAGCATGGATCTGACACCCTGAGGCTGCTGCTAGAGCCTTGAGCTCAGGACTGCTGCCTTATCACTGCGCTGGAGTGCTGCCTAATGGCTCTAGTGCTAGAGGGCTATGGTGTGTGTTAGGGAGAAAATACATGTGTTAGAGAAGCTTCATTCAGGAATGAGGTACAGTGCTCACTGGCTTTGAGTACCATGTAATGAATTAACAAGATCTGTTAATCAAGGGTCTCTAGACAGAAATACACATAAAACAAGGATATACAGTATATGTATCAGCTAATTAAAATCTTGTGACCATAGGCTCATAGAATCCTAAACCCATGTTTATCCAAAGGGCAGCAATTCAGTATTTGCTAAATCAGTGCTTCTAGTGACTATAGAACATATCCCATTATAAGTAAGAATTGAATATGTTATCAATCAATCAATCATCTGCCTACCTACCTATTGCCCAGTAGAAAATGTACAATAGTTACTAAGATACAGTTCAAAAAAGAAGAAATATAAATGGCCAATAATCACATGAAAAAAATGAGAGAAATTCATACTGAATTCTCAATAGGATATCACTATGCACCAATAAGAAAGGCTAAAATTTGTTAGAACTGATAATAGCAACTGTTGTGAGAATGTGGAGGAACTGGAACCTTTATTCATTTATGGTGGTAATGTAAAAGGGTACCAAAACTTGGAGAATCACTTAGATGCTTTCCTGTACACCTGAATATCCAGACTATATGACCCAGCTATTTAACATCCAGGTATTTATCCAAAGGTATAGAAAACATTTGTTTACACAAAGACTTTCATTTGATTGCTCTTAATAGCTTTACTCATGATAGCCAAAACTGAACCAACAAATAACAGGCGAATAAACTATCCAAGATATGCTCATACAATGGGATACTAGGAAAAAACAGCAATAAAAAGGAATGAACTACTTAAATACTCAATAACATGGAGGAAATTTCATGTCTCTGATACTGAGCAAAAGAATCCAGGCATGAAAAGGTATGTTCATAAATTTTCTTTATATAGAACTCTAAAAGTGACAAATATAACCTACAGTGACAAAAACTAGATTAGAGGTTGGTTAGGGCTGAGGGGAGAGATAGTAGGACCAACTGGGAAAGGGAACAAGGGAACATTTTATGCAAGAGAATGTTTTATATTTTGATTGTCATGGTCATTACATGGAAGCACATAATCACCAAACTTATCAAAATGTATGTGCAAAATGAGTATGTGTTATTAAATGCAAATTAAACATCAATAAATTTGCTTTTAAGCTAGTAAAATAGCAACAAGAATGAAAGAAGACTGCTGCTTTTCAGGTGTGTCTGGGGGCCAGGAATCTGGAATCAGCAGTGCCCATTGCTGCTTCAAGTACCCTAGAGAGCCAAGAGCCTGAAAACAGGCCCTAAAATATTGCTGTAAGAAAGATGATCGAAACATTAACAGGAGTATGGCCCTCACCTCAGTTTTTCCCTCTACTCTTCACAAGATTGCATGTATTTGGCAGAATACAACTTATGTAGAGAACTCTGGCTGTAAGGGAATCTAGGAAGAATCATTTTTACTTTTTATTATAAAGAGAATAAAAAATAATAAAATAACAACAACATAGACAAAAACAAAACAAAGCAAAGCAATAAAAATGATACAGGGTTTCAAAACAAAACGATAGGAATTAGCAGTGGTTGTTATATTACATAGTGTTATCTTCAACGCAGTTGCTCAGGTTACCAGATATAAAAATGCAAGACTGATCAAATCATTAAAGAGAATAAAAAATAATAGAATAAAAAATTAGAATAAAAAAAATTAGAAACAATACAGAGCCTCACCAAACAAGGTGGTAGGAATTCACCAATGGTTGTTGTATTGCATATTGTTGTCTTCAAATTAGTTGTTCAGATCACCAGATATAAGCATGCAAAATTGGTCAAAAAAAAATTTAAGCATTAACTGTTGGAAGGATCATTTTTAGAACTCCAGTATTTCCCACCCAGAGTAAGATAGGTTGAACACTGTGCTAGCCCATCCAGAAAGAGTATTCATCACAAGGTCTATAACAGTGCACACTTACTTCGATTAGGAAGTTCATTGTGAGTCTCATTGATGTTAATTTAGGGGATCGTCTTGCACGTTAAGAAAGCCTTAAATCCCGTAACGTGGTGTAGGTTTTTGGACAATTCCAGAGTCCCATTATGCTCTCAAAGGAATTTTTGTGAATGTCAGTGTGCAGTAGTCAATGTCTTTCAAGACCTCCAGCAAGGGGGTCATGTAGACTTTGCTGACACAGTTCTCAAGAACCAGTATTGACTGAAAGAATAAAAGAGAAAAGGGAATAAAGAGACACTATCACTACCATCAGACGGGGGACAAATTAGGACCTTCCGGGCCTATTCTGAGGTTGAATAAGAATCATTTCTTTCTTTCCAGTTAAATGGCAAGATGATGAGGCAGATGTGCTGCACTCTAGTTTTGTCACCTTAATACCGTCTTCTGCATGCAATAAATATAGCATCATGACTGCAGCTGCTGCTTTTGCCACAATGACTCACTGCTAATGCTATTATTAGCATTACAACCACCTTTACAATGAAATCTGGGTAGAGCGGTGTCTATTTGTCTCTCTAAAGTGATAATCTACCAAAGGGCAGTTTTGTAGCCTGAAAGATAGAAAAACTTAATTCTGCTTCCTGGGTACCCTACAATTAACACGTGGTTTAGATTTAAGGAGTTATCTGGCTCATTTGCTGTTGTTTTCTTGTGGACCACATTTTAATAATCAAAATAAATTAGATCCTGAGGTGTGGAAGACATGCCTTTTGACACCCACACCATCCCAGTACCTTCCTCTTGCACAGGCTGAAGATGTTTACACAGTAAGCATCCCGGCCCCCTGCTGACTCAGTTAAACTTCTAAACTTCTCAAGTTGACACAATGAACAACATCTTAGAACTATAAAGGCATGTCTTCCATACCTCAGGATGTAGAACTGCTGAGCTACTTAGTTAAGATTCTAGACTTTTCAGCTTGACATGATGTATCAACCATTACAGTGATCCTCTTGCTTCAGCCTCCTGAGTGTTGGGATTACTGGTGTGTGCCACTATGCTTGGCCTTAAGAAATTTTCTTGTTATCATGTAAAACTATACCATAGTTTTAAATCATAAGTTATGACTTATGATTATGATAACTTATAAATGATGTTATAACAGTATGTTTCTATGTGTTTTGAGTCCAGAATGAGGGTTTCCTTCCTATAAAATATACTAATGGAAACATATGATCATTCATTACATTCTGTGTTTTTGATTGTCTCTCTTTTCCTCTCTCTTTTTCTTTTTTTTTTTTTTTTTTTTTTTTTTTTGGTTTTTCTCCGGTACCGGGAACCAAACTCACGACCTTGCGCTTGCCAGGCAGGCGCTTTTGCCACTGAGCTAAATCCCCAGCCCCTCCTCTCTCTTTTTCTTCACACACATATTTTTATCCTTTTCTAATTTGAGGAGTTGATATCACTAGATAGTTAAGGTTTGAGCTATGGAATCAATTGCTGCTTGAACTATCTCTGAAACTCTAAAGTTATTTAATTCCTGAAAGACAGCCAGCTCATTGACAATTACTGCTGTATACCAACTGCTCAGGGCCAGATGAGATAATGTCTGCAAAGTGCTTAGCATAGCTCATGGCACATAGTAAATGTTCATTAAATGCAAACTATTTCTTTTATTCTTAGCCACATTGTGAAAATTCAACACACAGGGCTTGTTTTTAAATTTTAAAACAGTTCATTCTGGGGGAAATGGCATTAATAATAGGCATAGACCAGTATATTATTTTCAGAGTTCTTATAAATATCTCATGATAGAATAAAAGGAAAATGGTGTTTACTATTAGATCCAAAGTTCAAGTCTATATTTTGTAATTTAGATGCTTAAAGAACAGCGTCAGCTCTTTTAGGACATTGTAAGTATATTAAATCTATTAAAGGCTACATTAAATAGTTTATAACCTTTTTGGTGATAAAAATATTTAACCTATATGCAAGAAGACAGAACGTGAAAAAGTCAAAAGAATTATAGATACAGAAAGGGTTTTCTGCAGAAAAAGCAGTTGGAAGGCTGGTTGCAAGGTCTGCATATTAAGTACAGATCTTTTTGTCCTTTGTCCTGAAGCTGTAGAAGAAGGGAGATCTTTTCAAAGGGGATCCAGGAAGCAGCTATGGCAAAGGGAAACATCTATGCCTAAGGAACCTAACTGTGCTCATCAAAGTCACGGGGAGGGTGAAGATGGCTCTTCCCTAGATCGAGGGAGGAGACTCAAGAGTCAGGAAGATAACAGGAGCCCTGAGAACTGAGGCTGCAGTGAACCATCTCTTCCCAGCAAGAGATCAGATGCCAGCTTCTATGACCTTGGAGGATTTATGGAGACTTGGATTTCTTACCTAGTAAGATGGGAGTACCTACCTCATACAGTTGTTTTGAGTGCTTGTATTTGTCAGATTTCCTGCCACTAAGAGACAGTACCTGACACCTGCAATTTAAAGGAGGAGAGATTAAATGTTGCTTATGGTTTCAGGCGATTCAGTCAATGGCTGGCTGCTCTAAGGCCCAAACATCATGGTGGGAAGGCCTGGTGGAGCAAAGATGCCTAGTTCATGGTGGCCAGGAAGCATAGCAGGGGACCAGTGCCAGAGAGCAAAGGGCCACGTACTATACATAGTATCCAAAGTCATCCCTCCACGACTTACCCAGACACTCCAGTCCCTTAAGTGGCTCTCAGATAAACCAAGTTGATAGAATTAAGCTTAAGTACCACAGTGCTAAATAAAATAATCCATCTAAAGCATCTGGGATGATCAGAAAATGGCAAGATGATGGAGATATTCCAGGGATATCAAATCTGAAGTAGTTGTCTCTGAAATTGCCTAGCTAGGTCTTGCTGAAAGGCTACATGATCGAGTAGCATGCAATCCCCCTCCTAGCCCCTGTGGATAATGTTAAATGTCATAACACTTTCTGGGGAGATGCCTTGGCATAGGTACATAACCTAGCATTGGCCTCTTTTGCCCAAATACAGTGCTGTCTAACCTAATAGAACCAGCCTCCCTGGCACTCCAACTCCCTGGGTCAAATTTGTATGGATAGCCTTTTCTTAAAACTACACTGTGTGTTTATTTTATCCCTTGCTTATTTTCTCTTTTGCTCACCAAAATGTAAACCTCCAAGAACAGGGACTTGGATTTTTGCATTTCTATGTCCCCAGTGCCTGGAGGCACAGATTAGGTGGGTAGATACTTCATAATATTTGCTGAATAAATGCATAGAAATCCCTCTGCTGCTCACACTTGGTTATCTCTGGTACTTGTATCCATGGTGTTGTAATGAGTAAAGTCTCCTTTAGTGAAAGTGACAGGGATTCCAGACTAAGCAGTTTAAGGCAAAAAAGGAAATGTATTGCTTTATATAACTAAAAGATCCTGTGGTTGGATCCATAGCCTCAAGTGAGGTAATCAGTATCACATCACTATCATGTTGTTTCTTTTCTGTTGATGTGGCAGTCTTGGGGTGGAGATGTGCATGCAGTAAATTTCCTGGGGGGCACTCTCAGTATAAACATGGGTGAAGTGAGTAAAGGAGATAGCATGGAGCAGAAGGACAAAGCTGATTCTGCTGGAGCTCTGGAGCTGGTTAATACTTTAGGAATGTCTGGTCTGCAGAGAAGGAGGCAGAACATTTATGAGTTTCCATCATCACAGGAGTCAGTCCTTGGTCCAGTGGCTGTGTTTGATGGAGGACGATTCAGGCAGAGCAACTCAATAGAGAGCCATTAAAGGCCAACGTTCCAAGCAACTGGGAAAAAGAGTGCTCTAGTCCTGAAGGAGTGATCTTGGCATATGCCATGCACCCAGTATGGTAGATTTTAATCTCAGGCAGTTTTTCTTCAGTGTGTCACAGAGGATGACCACCAGCAGAAAGGCTTATGCAGGGAGTACCTGTGATCTTTTCTGGTAGTTAGGGAGGGGGTCCCAGTGAGGTGTTTGATTGGCTTAATTTCAGTCATGTACCCACTCCTAAATGAGTCACAGTATCAGTCAAATGTGCTTCCCTGATCAAGTTTGAATTATATGTCTACCCCTGGAAGTAGTGGTGCCTAATGAAAAAAGATTTCTGAAGTTGGGTACAGGCGCACATGCTTGGAGTCTCAGCTACTTGGGAGGCTGAGGTAGGAGGACCGCATGAACCCACAAGTTTGAGACAAGCCTAGGAAATATAGTGTCAGCCTGTGTCAAACAAATAAACAAATGAACAAACAAACACTGAAAAGAGTGTTTTAGTTCAGGAAGCAAGTACAGTGTTACTAACAGTTGCCTACACAACTTGCTGTGTTATGGGTTGAATTGTATTCCCAGGCCTCCATATTTATCTCATGGAAGTGTAATTTCCACTCCCTCAGAATATGACCTTATTTGGAGATAGGGTTGTCCCAGAGGCAATAAAAACAAGGTAAGGTTATTGAGGTGGGCTAGAAGCCAACATGACTAATGTCCTTATTCAGAGGTGAAATGTAGACATGATAGCTGCCAGAGAGAGCACCATGGGAATATCTACCATTTTGACCATCTACAAGCCAGCGAGAGAGGCCTGGAATAGCACTTCCCTTCATAGCTCTCAGGAGGAGCACACACCACCCACACCTTGATTTCAGGCACAGAGCCTCTAGAATTGTGAGACAATGCATTTCTGCTCTTTAAACCATCCCATTTGTGATACTTTGTTATAGAAACCCTTGCAAACTAATTAAAACTGGTGAGAATTACAGTTTTTAGGTTACAAGATTTCTTGAGGTCATAAGCCAGATGCTAAAATGTGTTATTTATCTTGTAATTTTGGCTGCCTGGTATTTAGCAGATTGAAGCATCAAATTGCTCAAGAAAAGTGTCTCAGTTGGCTCCATACAAGTGTTACCTATTTTAGCTCTTCTCTGTAGCTCTCCTCAGCTAGGATTTCATGACAGGCTTAAGCTTTGCATCACTCAGTGTATGCATGAATTAACGTCTTTCTTAACTGTCTGTAGTGGCATTAATCTTTCATCTGAGGCGTACTTGAGAAAACAATCATTCCAGTTATTTTCTATACGGCTTAATTTTCTCATGGAGCCCTTACTGAGAGAGGCCCCTGGGCCGCGGTGGTATCTAATGCATCCAGACTGTACATCTGTGCCTTGGACATCAGTTCTCAGATGCACGTAGCTGTTGTCTTCACCTCCCAAGCCGACGTCATTGAGAAGAAGCAAAGGGAAAGGTGGGCACTGACTGTCTTACGACACCATCATTCCAGAAACTGCCCTTCTGAGTTCATAAGAATGGGAAATTCCTAATTGCTAGAAACCCAGAGTGGGAAGTATGAAAGCTAAAACTACGACAGTCCCCGACTTCAGCATTGCCTCATCAACTTGAATTTTAATGTCTTCATGAAAACCAGAGACATTCTTCAAAAAGACCAGAGAACAGTTATTTTGGTTATTCTTCACTATCTGTTTTGTACATTGATCTCTCATGATCTATTTATTCTCGTACCAACCTTGGTATAATTGAATATATTTTGATTTGTTTTCCCGGTACTGGAGATCAAACTCACGATCTTGTGCTTGCCGGGCAAGTGCTGTGCCACAGAGCTAAATCCCTAGCCCATAACTTGGTATGTTTTAATAGCTGGAAAGTCTCTTTTCTTCATATTACTATTGATTTTCATTTTGAAAAGCTAATCTCATTCATTTCTTTCTCCAGCTGACAATCAGAACCATTTTAAAATCTTTCCTCCAAATTCTACTGCAGTGATGATATGGATTGCAACAAAGCTATAAAGTACTTTGAAAATACTGACATCTTTATAATAATTGAGCTCATCTATTTATAACTTATATTCATCTCTTCTAGTTATTTGTGTGTTTATTTCAGTTTTTAAAACAGGTTCAGAATGTTGCATTAAATATGTTCCTCATTATCTTCAGTTTGTGCAAAGGTACTATCTTATTTAATTAATATTTATGTATGTATGTATATATGTATATGTATATATATATATGTGTGTGTGTGTGTTTACCTTGTGGTGTTGGAAGCTTGTCCTTGGCTGAAGCCTAGCTGGAAATATCAAGGCCTCCAGCCTGGAAGGCCTGAAGGCACCAATAGATGTGATCAGCTCACTGCATTTCATGTAGCTAAGTTCTTTGAACAGAGGTTGGTGATACCTCTATGGGTCTTTTTAGAAGTTCCTTCATTCTAGATACTCAGTGAGTCCCTTTGACATGATGATCCAGCATTCAGTTCAGGGAAATTGTTTTATAATATTTATTTTATTGCATATTTATTTCTGATCTTGATGTTTGTTACTTCTGAAATACCTCTTAGATTTAATCTACTAGGTATATTATCTATACATATTTTTTCTTTTTTACTTTCTTTCTTTCTTTTTGTTGCTGTTGTTGTTTGTTTTTGTTTTTTGAAAGAGTTTCACTATGTTATCCAGGATGGCCTTGAACTTACTAGGAGGTATGATCAGAAAATATGCTTTAGGGTCTAGGGCCATACCACCCTGGACACGCCTGATCTTGTCAGAAAATATGCTTTAGAAAATAGAAAGAATGATAGGGTAAATATGAAGCAAAGAGGAGTATTTTGAGTGGGGGTTGATGCAATGTGTTTTTTACTGTAATAAATTTTTAAAATTTAAACATCCACCATATTTTTCAATTACATCCCACTATGTAGGCCAGGCTGGCCTGTTACCTGTGACCCTCCTGCCTCAACCTCCTGAGTGCTAGGATTACAAGTATGTGCCGCCATGCCTGGCTTACTTAGCTTTTCTATCATTTTCATCCATCTTTTTAATATTTATGCTAAAAGGTGGCCTCAACTTTATCTTCTTTTTCCTATATTACCTCTTCTTTGTCTGGGATAAAGTTTTGCTTGTTTAGCTTCATTTTTCCTTTAGATGCTTCAAATGTCTGGTGCTCTTTGGGGATCCTTTGTATGTTTATACATAAGAGATGTGCTTGATTAGTTGGAGCGCCTACTTTTACTTAATTACCATTTGCGTCTCTGTCCAGAGTAGACTGTCATCCTAAAAGAAGGGCCAACAGTATGGCTGTATTGTAGTTTACACCAATGCTAGCCTGCACTTCATGGAAGTCAAGAGCCTTTGATGAAGAGTATACATTCAGACTTAGACCAAGATCAGTCAGCAGATAAAGCAGATTTAATTTAAGGAATGAGACAGTGTGGGAAGTGTTTAGTGAATTTCTCTCCCGAGTGTGGAACCCTTCCATGTGAATTACATAGATTTAAAGCAGGCTCCTTTCATGTTTCTCTTTGGCCACTGAGACAGAAATCTTTCTTGGAGAGTTATGGTTTTAGGGGCAAATATCCTAGGGAAGAGAATTCCAAGGGAAGAGAGACATGTGGAGGAGAACAGCCTGGATGTTCCAAAATACTTAGCCAGGTATTTTGTGTTATGTTCCTCTGTTGGGATTTGTCTGATGTTTTTCTCAGGATCTAACTGCTATGAGTTTTTGGGAGGAAGACCTCAGAGGTAAAGTGACATTTTTGTTGTATCGAATTAAGAATATATACCGTGGACACAACTTATCATTGTTGGTTAGGAGCTCTGATCATTTGACCAAAGTAGTATTTCTCAGATTGCTCTAAAGTTATTTTTGTTCCTCCTTCCAAAACTGTACTCTTTGGAAAGAAATCATTGCAGATCCCACATTTAAGGGATGGGAAGTTATGTTCTTCCTCTTTGAGGATGGGGTATTTAAAGTATTTAAAGTTCACCTGCATGGAATATTTATTTTTTCTCCCCATATTTATTTACTTGTTTATATCAGTATGGACTCATAAATATTTATTTTATGCTTTGAGTTATCCAGCGCTACATTGTTTGGTTGCATAAGTTGTACCATCTTTAGTTACTGAGAATTCTTTAAATTGGCCCTAGGTCTTTTAGACATACCCTCTTCATGTGTGTGTGTGTGTGTGTGTGTGTGAGAGAGAGAGAGAGAGAGAGAGAGACAGAGACAGAGACAGAGACAAAGAGAGACAGAGAGAGACACAGAAATAGAGTGTCTACTCATTTCTTTACCTTCTGGCACCACAGAATGCTCCAGGACCATCTTGCATATTTCCTCTAGTTTTAAGATGTTTCTTAAAAGCTCTAGCTCCTTTGATTGAAGAAGGCTATCAGAAACAAAGATCTGGAAGTTAGGTGTGCTTGTTGCTACTATAAACCCTGGCATGATTTTTCAGGATGCTTATAATGTAAGCTCTAACCCCCAAATAAACTCCACTTAAGATCATCAGCAAGACAGACACATTTAGTGCAATACATGATGGATGTATTAAATTATAAAATAATACTATTAATATATAATTAAATATAAATAAATAATATCATTGACGTTAACAGTTAAAAGTGATAATATGAACTATAGTTAAGTAAATTACCCAAGTAGGGATCTTTAGATGAGAATAAACCCCTAAATAAAAAGATGGAGTTGAGACTTATTGACAAGTGACCAATCATAGTATAGACGCAACACACGAATAACTTAATAGCAAACAGATGTGGTTGTGTCTAATGTAAATATTCATAATTCAATACTTTGTGTGTTGTAATGGGTGCACTTACTGGCTATATAAGATAAAGAAACATTTTCTAAATTTTGGTGCCTGCAATTTTTAAAAAAATTTTATTTATTTATTTTTTTTGGTGCCTGCAATTTTTTTTTATCACTTTTGTGTGATAAAAACACTTTTGTGTAACAAAAACACTTGTGTTTTTGTTGTCACTCTTTTCTCTTACATCTTCAACTCATACTTGATTTAATGGAAACTCTGTGAAGCCTGGCCTATAAGATTGGTCATGACTCGGGTGAAGAATTCATGGGGTAGAATCACTGACAGCTGTGTTGCCAATGTGCTCTGAGCAGGCTACATGGACGAGAAGTGCTCGTTTAAGGAGAGTTGCTGGACCTGAGAGGTGAACCACTGAGCTCAATTTTCTACAGGAAATGGAGTCACAAGAAATTCAGGCCAGAATTTGGGGTTTGGAGAGTTATGACAATGTTCCAGAATGAGATGACTTGACTGTGTTTGAATAAATGTAGATTTCTGTACTGAGGAAATGTAGATTTCTGCAAATATGAATAAATAAATGTAGATTGTTATACATGAAAAAGTTTAGATTGTTGTAATGAGTAAATGTAGATTGTCATACATGAAAAAGTAAAACATCCCCTGAAAATAATCTCTATTGCATCTTTCAGAGCAAAAAGTAATATAAGACCTAGTCTTATTTTTTGGTGAAATATTGTATATAGTCTATTTTGAAGAAAGTTTTGAATGCTGTTGAAAAGAAAGTGTATTTTATTGTAGTAGGGTATAATGCTCTGTGTATATCTAGTAAGTTCACCTCTGATATTTCTTTGTTAATGTTTTGTTTAGTTGATCTATCTGTTTCTGAAAGTAGGATATTTCTAACTTTCAGAGCCCACACTCTATGATTGTGTTGGTCTTTACTTGATCTTTTATTTCCAGGAGTGTTTGATTTATAAAGATAAGTGCTCCAGTATTTGGTGCATATGTATTTGCAAGTATTATCTCTTCCTGTGGGATTATCTCTTCTGATCAGTTTTAGCTTCAAGTTTACTGAGTGTTTGTCTGACAGTTAACAATACTATCCCTAATTATTTTTGAGTCCTCGTGCATGAAATATTGTTTTCCATCCTTTGATTTTTTAGCCTATGAATATCTTTTTTGATTAGATGAGTTTCTTGAATGCAACAGGCTGTTGGATTCTATTTTATAATCCAGTGTATCAAGCTATGTCTTTTAATTGGGGAAATGATGTCATTACCACTGGGAGTTATTACTGGAAGGTGTTTATTCTTGGCACTGTTTGTTCTCTGTTGATGCCTCTTTTATTTTCCTTTTTTCTTTTGTCTTGTTTTGTTTTGACTGTTTTTATCTGTTTACCTTGCTTGATATATTTATTTAATCTGAATTTTTGGCTTTGTTGGCTTTGTTGTTTCTGTCTAGGATATGCTTGAGTATTTTCTGGAGTGCTGGTTTGGTGTCCATAAATCTCTTAATTTATTCCTTTTAATGGCATGCCCTTATTTCTCCATCTATTTTGAGTTTTATAGGTGTGTGAATCTGGGTTGAAAATTGTTTGCTTTTAGGACTTGAAATACTTTACTCCAGGATCTCCTGGCATTGAAACTTTGTCTTGAGACGTCTACTATAATCCTAATGGGTTTACCTTTAGATATATGATTTGTTTTGCATTTTTTCTGATAGCTTTTAAGTTTTTTGTTCCATGGTTCTGTTTATCTATTTTATTTATTCTTTCAAAGAACCAGCCCTTTGATTCATTGATTTTTTTGTATTGTTTTTTGGTCTCAATTTCATTAATTCCACTCTGATCTTTATGATTTCCCTCCTTAAATTCAGTTTGGGTTTAAGTTGTTGTTTTTTAAGTACCCTGAAGTTATCATTAGGATATTTACCTGAGATCACTCTGTTTTTCTAATGTGAGCATTGAATTACAATTTTTGTTGGACATCTGGAATTTTGACGAAGACAGGTCGTTGGAGCCTTCTTTCCTCACTGCAGTTGGTTGGTGTTCTGCAAGTCTCGCATGTGTATGTGTTGAACTCTTCCTTCATACTTATAAAGTTTTCTACTATGATTTGTGTAAGCAAATTTTTTTATTTCATGTGTGCTGCCTCTCTCTAACTCCAAGCAGCCTTAGGTTGGTCTTCTTCACGTTGTCGATTAGCTATTGGATGAATGGTTCTTTTTAAGGCTTCTGTGAGGAATTTGTTGTAATTTACCATTTTGTCCTCAACTCCAGAAACCCTGCCTTCATATTGGTCATTTCTGTAATTGATGAATTCTATACACTTTTCTATATCTCGTACTTCTGTCTGTAACCTTTTTGTGGAGTTTATATCTTTTGTAAGTTTTTCATTCATGTTTTGAACCATTTTGATCAGTTCTTCCAATTTTTTGTTTCTTCCATATCCAAACTGGTCATTTGGTATAATTTCATGAGGTTTTGGGTCATGTCCTCTTTGAACTCACTAAGTTTTATTTTATCTCTTATTTAATTAATTTGTAAAGATTGACTACCTGATGTTTTCTTTTCTTTCCATCAGTGCCCTCTGGATCTGACTTGCAAGAATTGGGAACCCTTGGTGGCCTTCTGTTGCTTTGTTTTCATATACATATGAAGTGTGTGTGTGTGTGTGTGTGTGTGTGTGTGTGTGTTTCATTTCCCTGGTGCTGAGGTTTGAGGTTAAGTAGAGTGAGGAGAGACTGTAGTGGATATGAAGACCTTTTTAACTAGATTCAGTCTTTCAGTGATATACTCATGTCTTTACTTATACAGGGTGTTTACCCCTTCAACTTTTTAATTTAAATGGTTTGGATCATGTTGCTGCATTGTGAGGAGGGACTTGCAGACTCAAATCACACACAGACCCAGTCTCAGAAATCCTCCCCTCCAGCCAGCAGGCAGAATCAGATGCGGTCCCTGGGCTTGGCTTAGGGACGCTTCCCCTCCAGGTGTGGCAGTGGACTTGGCAGGTGCTGGGCTGAGTTGGCAGGTACCCGGCAGACTTGGCAGGTACTATTTGCTTGTGTATCCTCTCTCTGCACAGAAAGGAGGTGAGGAGGCTGCCCTTTCCCGGTGAACACTGGAGAGGATGCTCGGGGGTGAAGTGGTCCCCCGTGTTTGGAAGAGAGGAGATGGGTAGAAGAGGCCTGTACATGCAGAGTTTGTCCCAGGATTCTAGCCTCTGGTCCAAAATATATTTTTAAAAAAAAACAAAATCACTTATTAAGCTGGAGTGTGCCATTGGTGGGAAAGAAAATAACCTTAAATATAGTGCTTTAAAAAGGTTAAAGTTTAAAAATGTCTCGAGTCTAAATTTCATACAGTGAGAAAGGAACTATACTAACCCAAAGAAAGTAGGAGGAAGCAAATAATAAAAATGCAAGTAGTAAGAAATTAGGAAATGAAAAAATAGGCAATAGGATAAACACAAATTGGATACTAGGTCTTTGAAAAGATTAACAAAATAGATAAAATTCTGTCAAGAAAGAAGAGCTGTAATATTTAAATGAAAATGTATGATCCACATATGGTAGATATTTTAAAATCACAGTAGAATTTAAAATCACATAATAGAAATTTAAAATCACATAATTTAAAATTTAAATAATTTAATTTAAATAATTTAATTTTAAAAATTTAATTTAAAATAATTTAAAATCACATAATAGAAAAGTATATGCCATAATTATGAAAAACATAGATACAATGTCAGTTTTCTTGACAAACGTAGTGCATCAAAAGTAGCATAAAAAAAGAAACACAATGTCTAAATAAGACATGAAGTAGGGACAGTTCCTCAATTCATGGTTTGAGAATAGTGTGACCTTGGTACTAAGGACTGTTCAGGAAAGGAAAATAATCAGCTAATTTTACCTAGGAACATGTACAAATGCAGCTGGGTAAGTGGTTTAAATATTATCATTGACTTTCCCAGCAGAGGGAGCATAAACAGCGTCCATCTTTCTGGCCCCTTCTTTTGAGTCTGAGTTAGAGGACCTGTTGGATGAGGTTCTGATCCAAGAACCACACTAGTGCTCTGCAGTCTCTCATAGTATGGCTGGTCAGGTTGGTACTTGTTATAGGTTGAGTTGTCTCTTTCAAATGTATTTAAGTCCTAACCTCTGGTATTTACAAAGATCACTTTATTTGGAAATAGGATCTTTGCAGATGATTAAGTTAGGAAAGGTCATTAGAATGAACTTTGATCCAATATGATTGATGTACTTATTAAAAGGAAAAGTTTGGACAAAAATATGTGGACTCAAGAAGAACAATGTGTAAAGATGGAGGGAGGATTGGAATGATACAGCTACAAGCCAAGAGACTCTCCAGACCACAAGAAGCAAGGTAGGAGGTGTGGAATAGATTCTCCTCCTGAGCCCTCCAAAGGAACCAATTGTCCAACACCTTCACTTTGAAAATACAGCTTCCAGAATTATGAAACAATACGCTTCTGTGACTTGAGCTATCCCTAGTTTGTACTACTTTGTTATGGCAGCCCTAAAAAAAGTTATTATGATACTGGTAATCTTAGTTCCAAGGCAAGATAAAAATCTCCTCACTCCATGACATGTTAGTATTAGAGACAAGCTTGTCAAAGCTTGTCAAAGGCGAGGTCTTTCAGGTTCTGTTAAATTGGCCAGTTTATCATTTCTTTTGTGTGTATGAATAATTTTCTTTTTTTATGTTGATTTCCTTTTATTTTTTAAAATTTATTTTAAAAATAAAAGAAGGAA
>NW_004955436.1:20585623-20592480 GCF_000276665.1 Chinchilla lanigera | reverse complement strand
AGAAGTGTGTATTCATCTCAGCTGCCCATTTTTGAACTGGGTCTTTGAATTTGGGGGGTGCTGATGTTTTTAATTCTTTGTATATTCTAGATAGAAGATCTTTGTTCAAGGGACAGTCAGCTAGAATTTTTTTCCCAATTTGTAGATTTTCTTTTTACTCTGCTGGTGATTTCTTAGATGTGCAGAAACTTTTCAGTAGGATGAGATCCCAGTTGTTGATGTTTTTTCCATTCCTGAGAAGGGACATATTTGTCCAGCCTGCTTTTGTATTTTATGGCCTTCCCAGGTAGAGATCTCAGCAAGGGTACTGCATGGGATTTCACTTCTTCAATACTATTGCTGCAGGTCTACTCCAATGAAAAGGTTTGGCTGGTGCTCATGTTTTTCCACTTTACTACTGTGTGGATCAGAAAAGCTAGACCACTGATTCTCAGCTGTGTCACATGAGTGAGGAATACTCTCTTGCCATGAATGCTGGAATCACTAGACGTGGATGGGCACAAAATTTGTTTTTCCAAAGTATATTCAGCATTTTAAATGGTATAGTCATATCTTTCTGCTTTTTACTTTTAAAAAATAATTATACATACACAGGATGCTGTTTTTCCATTTGTGTTGACATTTCAGGTGAAGCATGTGTTGCTTACCTTGAGCTGCCATTGTACAGTAATACATGCTAGGTACTAAAAACCCAGAAATGAATGGTCTTGCAGTTCTGGAGGTGAGAGGTCCGAGGATGAGGATTATCAGCAGGTTGGTTTTTTTTGAGGGGATGTCTGTCCCATCCCTTTTCCCTAGCTACTCAAGGCTTGCTGGCAGTCTTTGGCATTCCTTGACTTGTAATTACCGGTTTCCGCCTTCATCTCGACATGGCATTTTGGTTCAAGTGCTTACCTTGTGTCCAAATTCCCCTTTTTAATAAGAACACAGTCATATTGGTTTAGGATGTACCCTACTGACCTTTTCACTTGATGATTTTTTATTTATAATTAAGTTTATTGGTACAGTTTAGATATGTATGATGTTAACCCGATTATTGAAAAGAATCCATTTCCAAATAAAGTCATCTTTACAGGACTGGAGGTTAGGATTTCAACATACTTTTAATGAACAAAATTTAATTCAACATTAAATTTATAGAGTAAATGTTTCTAGAAATTTTCTTTCTAGAAATTGGACATTGGTTTTAAAGGGTTAAAAATTTTAAAACTGACAACTTGTCACACAGATCTCTCTGAGATGCTCCCTAACTTGCTGGCATACATTACAGCCTTGGAAGTTCCTGGTGTCACATTCTTTATCTTCTTCCACCTCCAGGAGTCAATGAATTGGAGTGGCTTCATACTGTTGGTAAGTTTGTACTACCCGGGCAGTCAAGACTCAAAAATAATCTCCATGTATATCAGTACAAAAGATAAAATTGACTGCATTGAAAACCCAAATTATACCCATTATGGATCCCCTCAAAAGCCCACAGACACATACTCATATACATGGAGACCCCTGACAGCAGCATGCATGCCTACATACAATGCAAGCCTGAATCTACTGCAAAAGGAAACAGGTTAGGTACAGGCTCAGTCTGCTTTGTTCTTGGCTAGCCTTGACTTCTAGTCCTACTGAGCACAGACAGAATCCAAGACAAATAAAATAGATCTGATTGTGACCTATTAAATCCTCAGACTCACTTAGAGCTGCCTTTTCTCTGTGAGCAGGGCTTTTCTTCTGGCTGTTCAGGGCAAGATCCTTCTCATTTATCTCTCCATAACCCACTATTTATTACCTTCATAAAATTTATTTTTACATTTTAATTATAATTTTAAATTAGTTTACCTGTTCAATGAGAGTGTTTCTACACTAAACTATGAAGGCAGAGACTAGAGCCTGTTGTTAAGTGTCTAGCGCATAGCACAGTGTTGGTGTTTGTTGAGTGGGTAAGAGCATGAATGAAAGAATTTATAATGGAGAGGTGGTGGTACCAAGATGAATGGTGCCTCTTTCCATATTTTTCAATATTGGATATAATAGTATTCTCACAGACTTTGCTAATGAGTTCAGCATTTGTTATGATGCATTTCCAGTTAAAGATGATAACAGTGCTATGTTTTGTTCTGTCTAGTCTCGCTCATGTGAATGATGGTGGGTGATAAAATCTTAGTGATTTGATTTGATGCTGGGGCTACAAGGGCTGATCTTCAAGTGCTGATTACACAGTCTTAAAGATAAGATTTTATAGGAAGGTCATGGATGATCTTCAAGCAAGTCTTACGAAAATTTCATGTGTAAGCAGAGCTGGAAGGGTTATTCTGCTCAGAGCTCAGAGACCAGAATGCTGATAGGAATGCGGACAGAGAACAGATTCAGATGGTTTCAGTTTGGAAAAAGGACTTCATTAGCAATTGTACTAGAGGCCATGTGTGGTTTACTCCGACAAAAAGTTGTTTATGTGTTGCTCATAATCTGAGACTTTTCAGAATACTGAAATTAAGGACAGTGGACTAATTGATCTGCTAGAGGAAATTTCAAAGCAGCCCAATATTCAAGCAGTGGCATGGGCATTGCTAGATGCTTTCAGCCAAATTTATAGAATTTGGGGCAATGAGCAGAGCATTAAAATTTGAAAAACTTAAACTTTGGTTGAGGAGAAACCATTTGTAAAGTTGGGACCAAAAGAGGTGTAGCTCCTGAAGAGATTAGTGCTATTAAAAAGAAACCAAGTACTGTGTATAGGTACAAAAAACAAAACAAAACAATAAAATTATCCAGGGGAAAAAGTAATATTTAAAGCCAAATAAGGTGTTTTATAATTATTAGAAAGAAATTTGGCATAACTTTGAAGGCACTATTAGGTACTGAAATTTAGTGGCAACAGTGTATTAAAATATAGTTCTTTTTCCCTCATGTTTATGAGACCATCACTGTGTAATTTATAAGAGTGATCCTCTATGTTTGTGGCTATTGGGAACTTTTATGAGATCTCAAAGTTATTTTTCAATGAATGGGGTTAGGCCAATATTTAATTTGCCAAGAATAGGCAGTAGAAGTTGTTAACAGTACACTTTTCCATTCAGTGGGCTGCTACAATGATGATATATGGCATTAAGGAAAAATGAACAGAATCGTCCCTGGGTCATAATATTGCCAAATCTTTGAGAGCAGACACAGGATTAAGTGGATACTGTGATAAGTACAAACTTAATATGATCCATTTAATGATTTCCCATTAAGATTATTTCAATTCAATTACGGTGAAATTTAACTACTGCTTATTAATTGCCTAGAGGAAAGAAAGTTTGGATCAAGAATTTCTTGGTATTCTTTCATTATTTTCAGATATAAAGTCTGTTCTAGCTCAGAACATAATTCAATTTTATACTTCTAAGTTCTTGACCTGATCTTGTCTCTTCTATTTTTATAATAAAATTAAAGAGTCCCCAGCTCTGCCCTAATCATTTTCTGTTACCCTCACCCTACCACCACGACCACCATGGACGTAATTGTCAGGTCAGTGGTTCTCAATCCTGGTTGCACATCAGAATTTCCCGGTGAATTTTAAGAAGTTTTGTTTTGTTTTTGCAGTGCTATGGATCAAACCCAGGGTCTTATGCATGCTAGGGATGTGCTCTTCCACTGGGCTATACCCCTAGTCTTAAGAATTTCTTGCTAAAAAGTTGAAGAACTTTTAATTTGGGATCTCTTTGCCAGACTCTGAAGGTGAGTATTTCACAATTCAAAAAAAAATTTGTATAAGGATGAGAATCTCTGTCTTACACAAGGCAGGAGTTTCACATATCTTAATATGACTATATTTAAGTATATAGTAGTCTCCGTTATCTATGGTTATCTTCTCATCAAACTTGCTCTGAAAATACAGTATAATAAAATCAGATATGAGAGAGAGAGAAAAGAGAAAAATAGAGAGAATTACATAGCTTATTATAATATATTTTTATAATGTTTGATATTATTAGCTGTTAGTCTTATTGTATTTAATTTATACATTAAACTATCATGATTGTGTATGTATAATATTGGAGTTTTAGGGACTCACTAGGGCCTTGAAATCTATACCCTGTGGATAAGGGGAGACTAGTATGTATTCCTTTTTTCTCTTTTTATTCTGTTTGGGCCCCAGCAAGTTGAGTAATGCAACTTAAATTGGTGAAAGTGATTCTCTTTACTCAGGCTACTGACTCATGCTAATCTCTTCCAGAGACACCTTCTCAGGCACACCAGAAGCAATGCTTAGCATCTATCTAAGCACCCCTTAGCCCAGTTAAGTTGATGTCATAAAATTAACCATTACAACAGTTGAAAGATATTTTAAGGGTCATTTTTTTCTCATTTACTTGTGGAAATCTACTACAAAAGACCTGATTTACCCAGCCCACAGATTGAAAATTGTTTGGAAAATTAATAAAGTAAAGATGTTTGGAAGATAATTATTTAAAAAAGCGAATGCATTATTTGAGATAGCGGACCAAAGGAATTCCACAGATGATTGGAGTAGCCATGACAGAGAGGATGTGCCTGGGTTCTGAAGTCCTGAAACTCATTCAAGGTCATCTCTGGGGTATTGAAGGTATCTCAATTCTTCCTCTTTAAAACCAGTTGCCTTATGTGTAAAAATGCAGAGAGCAATGCCTCCAGGCTTGTTTTGAGGTTTAAATTGGATAAATATTTATGAAAGTGTGTGATATATAATTAGTGTAATTTTCAAATAAATTTGCTAAATTGTGAAAACCTTTCATTGACTTCAAAAGGTAAAGAGAAAAAGAACTATTTTGCATTTGAAAGGTATTTATTTATCTTATGAGTTCTAATGATGGTTAAATATCTGTTTCACAGCGTAAGCTGGTTTCACTTGGCCATTTGGATTAATACGTGTTTCTAGAATGTTTCCCAGTCTCATTCGGCTGTATGCTTTGAAGAAACTGGAAGAAATATAAGCTCCACAGCTGTTCAAAGGGAATTTAGCATATTAGTAACCCAGGAAAGATTATATCTATGTGTAAAGTCTATCGTTTAAAAATTTGTTTAGAGGAAGAAAATGAAAAATTACCTAAAGTGAGGAAATCTCTCTTATGAATTTATGGTTATAAAAACAAAAAGCAGATATGTTTATTTATCCACCAGAGATGAGCAAGGAAGAATTAGAAATACAGTAGTCTTATAGACCTAAATGTCCAGGGAGACTAATGGTGTGTTACTCCTGATGGTCTTCCTTTAGTTTGAGGCATGAGAAAAGTAATCATATAAGGCACATAAACTGAAGGACCAAGACAATCTCTCAGAGGCAGAAAAACAAGAAAAGATAAGATCTTAACCATGGAGCCACAGGGCAAATATTTGCTTTTAATCTTAGAAGCAAGGGAAGTGGTAGAGTTTCAGAGTATTGCTTGCAAAATCTAAATGTTCCTCCCAAGGCTGAAGCAATGCAGACATCTTCCAAAGCCTCGGATATGTAAGCAACAATGTCACCGGCAAGTTCTTTTCTTCCCTGAAAAAGAAATTATACCTCTTTATATTTTGGGGGGGAAAAAACTTTTGGAAAATTTTTTTCACCTGTGTCTCCTCCCCCACAAGTTTTAAAACTTGTTTGACATTTGGCTGGGGAGATTACAGGAATTCAATCAACATAAGAGCCTAAATAAGAGTGGAGTTTGTTTAGAGGAATTATCATATTTTACTTCGGTGCTACATATCTTTAAATCTTATCTATCTGTCTATCTATCAATTTATCTATCTGTCATCTATCTATCTATATCTGACAATACTGGAGTATAAGTTAAAATAGTGAGATATGCTATTGCGTTAGATCCAGAAAGCATTGCTGGGTATAAAAGTATGTATCTGGGTTTATCATCCTTCTGTCATTGTAATGGACTACTGAGATAATCAGTTTATAAAAAGGAAAGGTTTATCTCAGCTTATATTTTTGGAGTTTCCAGTTAATGACTAGTTGGGTCCATTGTTTTGAATGACTGCTTTGCTCCATTGTAGCAATGTTTCACATCATGGTAGAATTTGGAGAAAAACTTTACCTCCTGGCCAGGAAGTGAAAGGGAGAAAAATATGGGGCTGAGATCTTACTATTTTCTTTAGGTGCATGCCCCAGTGACTGGGTCCTACCTCTTAAACATTCCACCTCTTCCCGGTGGTACCAAGCAGGGGACCCAGACTTTAACATGTTGGTCTTTGAAAGACACTGAAGGTCTAACTGTAGCAGTATCTTATTTTACTTTTCTTAATTCCTGACTTTTTGGACCTAGGCTATCTTAAACCATTACTTATCTACCTAAAATCTTCTCCACAGATTATAATGTAGCATCTTTGAGATAGCAAAACCACGACCAAAGAGTAGAAATTATAATGATGCAAGATTCACATCAACATAAAAAGAAAGTTTTGGGGAATAAAAATGTCCCATAATGTATTAGACTGCCTCACAGAGAACTTAGTTGTCAGTCATGAAAGGACTTTTAAGCTAAGTCGAAATGATCAGGCTAAGTCTAGTGTTGCTCTAAGACTAAGTGATCATCTGCTGGAGATGTTGTGGAAGGAATTTCAGAACTTGATTGGGAACTGGATCACAAAGATCTCTTCCCAGTGCAAGATTACATGACTTTGAACCAAATAAATCTGACATTGAATACTCTGATCGGTGCCATATGTCTGATTTTAAAAGATCATTTGGCTCATTTAAGTATTGAAGTATTTATGAATAAGGCTGTAATTTAAAAATGAGAAAATAAAAGTATGGCCAGTTTTATTTATTTATTTATTTATTTATTTATTTTTTTGGTTTTTCTCCGGTACCGGGAACCGAACTCACGACCTTGCGCTTGCCAGGCAGG
>NW_004955436.1:20569306-20585523 GCF_000276665.1 Chinchilla lanigera | reverse complement strand
TTATTTTTTTGGTTTTTCTCCGGTACCGGGAACCGAACTCACGACCTTGCGCTTGCCAGGCAGGCGCTTTTGCCACTGAGCTAAATCCCCAGCCCCCAGCCAGTTTTAAATTAAAGCCCCGTCATACTAGATTTCCAAGCCCTTAGGTGATTCAGTACTTTTAAAAACTAAAACATAACCCAGTTTATAGTTCTGGATTCCTTTTACAAATGTTCCTATGCTTTCCTTTACCCCTTACCAGCCAATGAGTTTTGTGTTCCATGTTTTGCCCCTATTCATTATGTCACTTATACCCAATCACAGGATGCTTTCATGGCAGATTGATTTCTACTGCAGACCTGAGTAAAATTGTATATATCATTTCACCAACAACCAGTCAGTTGGCAGTCCTGTGCTCTGTGTACACTTCAAACATTGGGATGTGATTTATGTCTTAGATGAAAAATATTTTTTTACAATATATTCCTTTTTAACTCATTAGGAGCTGTTTGAAAGCTGATAATAAAGTTTATTTTTTATCAAAACAGGAGAGGCTGTAGGTAAAATGGGATCCTCATCCTCCCTGTCAAGGCTCTGGTGATACACCTGTTGGGGTAACAGCTGGCCCAGAGATATTAATAGCCAACCATTGTCCTCGCACCTGGCTGAAGATCACAATCTGAGGCTATAACCAGTGCAACTGAAAAGATTCTTGTTAGATTCTTCTAAGCCACAGATGTGAGAAAATAATCATTTTAGATATATGATATAAAAGTCTTCATGAAATATCTCAGGTATCCAGGAAGGATAAGCTACCTACACAGGTAAGCAAATGTATTTTGAACCGTTTCCAAACTACTTGATCCATTTTTGTATCATCTTAATTAAAAAAAAATTGACTGTAAAGGAAAAAAGTAGAAGTATTTGAGTAAGAGAAAAATATGGGGTTAAATATTGGTATTTGAATATGCATAAATGTGCTGTGGTTTAAGTTCTTAAAAGGTACAATGAGGGCATCACTCCAAATAAAATGAGGACCTGGTTCTGGAATAGAGTATGGAAAAGCTTGGTTTGAAAGGAAATGAAATTAGACTTGTGCTAAAGGCTTATTATATACTCCACATAAAAAGACACTACAGAATTTCTTTCACTCACTTCTTTCTTTCCCTTTCCATCCCTTTCAATTTCCTTCTGGGGTAGTCTGTTTTTCCTTTTTTAATTCTTTGCTTTTAAAATTTCACAAAAGATGTACAAGGCCTTGTCAGTTCTACAAGGTTGAGAGGAAAAGAGTGTTCAGATAGTTGTTGCTATGTTCAAGGAGGGGTACAATGCCTTCCTAAACAATTCAAAAATAAGCTCAAGTCCAGGCAAGGCAGCATCTTTTTGTTCTGGTACTTGGAAGGATGTGGCAGGACAATGGCAAGTTTGCAGGCAGCCTGGGCTAGATAACAAGTTCAAAGCTGGCCTGGACTACAGAAGGAGTTCAAAGACACGAGGGGGAGAGAAAAATGGCCCTAACTAATTAAGCACATAAAAGTGTGAAGAGCATGAGAAGTGGAAGAGATTCCATGCTGACAGAGGTCTCGGAAGGCCACATAGGTGAAATGGCAGTGGGAACAAAATGGGGGGGGTCGTCTCTCTGTGAGGGACGGTGGAGACAGAGTACACAGAACCTGGACACAAGATGAATAAAGTGGACAAAAGTAAGGTGGAGACAAAGAAATCTGAAGTCTTTGGATTATGTTGATTGGTTGGACAGAGTTAGGAAAACTTGAATGAATGTATTTCCTCCCTCAAGACTGCCTCTCTTCTTGCTCCAGTTAAATTGTGAAACTGAGTACTACTACTGATTCCCCAAAGAAAATCCACTCTTTAAGTCAATTTGAGAAGTTGCTATCTTACTTGCAATTCTCTACACGCATTCTTATGGGAAGGCTGGGGCAAGAGGGGTAGAAGGTGATTACGGGGTAAGATCTTTCACTGCATGAGAGATCTCTTCTTCCAAAGTTCTTTCTTTTTCCCACACTCCCTTACCCTGCAACCTCCAGCTTCTTTCTCTTCCTGGTTCCCAGCACCAGCACCACAACCACCACCTGACTTTCCATTCTCCTACTCACAGAAATGTAGCTCAGCCCATCTCCTCACCCATGACTTAATACTGTCTTCAAGTGTCTGCAGTACTGAAGATGACTTCACACATACTCAGCAAACAAAAGATCTTCAGCTACAAGATCTACCCCCTCTGTAGTGTGGCAGATGAATTTTGAGTACTTGGCTTTTATTTCTGTGACACACCAAAATATTGTCAACCCTGGCACTTAAGGCACTGCTGGGTAAAAATTTTTAAATATTCTTTTGCAGTCTCAACAAATAATCCCAAGCACTCAGAAATACAGAAGTCAATGCAGTCAATTTCTGAAGACTTCCTGGTGATTGGCAGCTGAGATCTGAGATTTCTCATCTTGCCTGGTGTTAGTCCCATCACATGGCTGTGGAGGACTTCACAGAGGCTATTCCATGCCTATTGATGAGGAAGTAGTTATGGTATAAGGAAGCTGGAAATTGATGCTTCCTTTTCATTCCTTGCTAAATCTTAAAGAAAAATCTACCTTCATGAAACCAACTGTTATGGTTTGTGTCTAGATGTCCCCTGAAAATTCACACAGTCATGGTGGTGGGGTTTTTAGAGGTGGCTGAATCTAGAGTTTGTGATTGATTCGTGGTTCAATGCTTGGATTAAGGGTATGAGTGCTACACCCACCCTAGTGTGGGTAACCTGCACACAATATAAGGGACAGAAAGAGGCTTGTCCCCGTCTCTCTCTCTTGTTGATTTTGGTGTCTTCTGTTGCCATGAGCTGTTTCCCCTCTGCCATGTGCCACCCTGCCTTGGAGCCAGCCAATTATGGACTGAAATCTCTACAAACTGCGAGCTAAGTAACCCTTTCCTCCTTTACCTTTGGGTGCCAAGTATTTTATCTCAGCGATGAGAAAAGTAACTGAGAAACCAACTATAGAAGCATATTATATTTTACTTTTATTTCCCTTCAAAACCAATTTTGTTACTTCTTTCTACTGAATGGGTAAAAATCTAAGCCTTTTTAAAAAAAACTATATCGATTATTTTATATTTAGAACATCTTTTTTTCTGCTTTTCTCTTTGTCTTTCTATTATTAGATAGAAATGTAACTCCTGGTCATATCATTTTTTAAAAATGCTGTTCGACATAGAACCAGAACTGATCCCCAAAAAACACTTATTATTCTGAGGTCTTTGATTTCTAGGAAAACCTACTTTAAACCTGGTATAACTTTAAGCCCTTATTGATTCTTTGGGGACCTCACTAATCTCACTGTTCAGGTGAGTAACTTTATTTCTTGATTTATTATTCTTTATGTTTAATATTAAGAGTAAGTTTAGATATGTCAAATTCAAAGAAAATTGGAATCGTCTAATTAAAGGCAGATTTTTTAATTTCTTTTTCAGTACTGGGTATGGAAAACAGGGTCTTCACAATGAAGACCATCCCTTTTTATTTTTTTCCCATCCCTTTTTTATTTTTTACTTTGAGACAAGGTGTCACTAAGTCGTTAAGTTGCCGGGCTGGGCTCCCCTTTACAATCCTCCTGCCACAGAGTGCCAAGATTACAGGTCTGCACCACCATGCCCAGCTATGAGTGTGTTTTGCTTTTGTTTTTTGAGCCAGGGCCTTGCTGTGTAGCTCAGGTTGGCTTTGAACTCACTACATAGTCCAGGATGGCCTTGAATTCAGAGTGGCCCTCCTGACTCAACCTCCTTAATGCCTCAACTACAAGTGTGTACCACCATTCCTGACTATGTTTGTACTTTTAAATGTGAAGCTTGCTGTGATGAGTTAGCATTTTAAGAACAATATTCTATGTATAATAAATATTTGCATTCTAGGTGTTTGCAATAAAACTTGCACATTTCCTTTCAAATTGAATAGTTTCCAGAATCTCTCCTCAATAATGAGTTCTGCTCCAACCTTAATAAAACCACACTTGTATCTACTCTGTTCTCCCAGAGCATTGTAATCATAATTATATCCCTGCACTTATCCAATTGTAATAAAATTATTTGTGTAAGTGAACATCTGTAAACTTGCTTTTACTGAATGTGTTTTGGTGATAAGCCATCAGGTCCTACTGAGATGTTTCATAAAAAATAGCTCCATTAAACTTGCTATAAGGATGTTATTGAAGACATTCTTCAGTATATCGTATAACGTTACCTTTAGAGGACCCTTGAGAGTCTTTGTTTAACTTCATTCTCTTCAGTTCTAAGTATCGTAACCAGCTCTCTCTCTCCACCGTCTCTCTTTCTCTCTCTTTCTCTTTTCCTCTACCCCGTCTCCTTTTTTCCTGCAGGGGACAGAATGAAGCTTGAAGGACAGCAGGGGGAACAGACTTGGGTGTAATTTATTAGAAAGAACAAAAGGAAAGCTCCCACTAGTTGAGAAGGGTTCCAAAAGGAGGACACCACAGAGGTGTCTCAATCTCGAAGTGTTTTTGCAGTCTTTGGCATGTGAAAGGGGCAGGCAGATGTGTAAAAATGCAGTTGCTGCTATTGCTAGGCTTTTGGTGTCCAGGAAGCAGACTTTATTATTTCTTCGTCCTTTGTACTCCAGTGTCCTTGAGGCTTATCCCAGTTTACTCAGGTACTTGTCCTTTGTCCTTTGAACTCCAGTTTCCCAAGGTTTATCTCACCTTGCCTTTAGCTTCCTCAAGTCCTTCCCCTGATCTGCCTTTTATCCCTTTAGTTCCTGGTCTCAGCATGTTTTGCTTGAACAACCAATCAGTCTGGTTTGATCTGGTAGAGACTGTGGATTGTGTAACTGATGATATTTCTTCCCCTATGGAGACTGTTAAAAAATCTAGAGCCCAATTCCTCATGGCTACTTAGCGAATACTCAGGTTTTCATTGTATAACCCCGTATCGACTGCCTTCTTCTCACTTGCTTCTGATGGACTTTATTTTCTGATGCCTCCTTTTGTTCTTTTCTCTGATTCTTTCCTTTCGAAGAAAAGTATGAGAATAATGACATAGTTGCATCTTTCTCTCAGGATTGAGAGCTTCTCAAAAGTGGACTGGTGCTTCTTTGTTCTTTATCACCTTGTACTTGGATCTGACACAGACTTTATTATAAGCTCAGTAACAGTTTTGAAAGTAAACTAAATGAATTTGCTGTTATGAAATAGACAGAAGTAATCTGGTAATTTTAGCAATGCTGGTTTTCTCTTCCACAGTGAAACAAAAGACAGACTGAATCCAACTGTCCCCGGAAACAAGAAGGCAGAAGATGTCCCTTATGTGCAGCAAAGATGAACGGATGAACTAAGAACAAAATTTCTTCTTTTTAAACCTACCGGTGCTGTGATCATGACACTCTCATGGCTTACAAAACAAGGGAAATGAACTATGCTTGTTATTCATCATCACAGGGCTTTGCATGTAGTACTAGATGGTACTAGACAAATATTTGTAGAATTAGGCCTACCTAGTTTGGATGCTAGGTTGGGAAAAAGAGTCATATGGAATGCTTGGTAGAAAGACCTCACATTTTTTTCTCTCGGTTTGAAACCTAAAAATGCCTCAGAAAGCCACTGAACTCAAGATTGTTAACCCAGAGTTATACAAAAAACAAGTAGCTAACTGGGCAATGTTTTTTAATGGCAAAAATCCCCTATTTCATCTAGAACTTTTTTTTAGTAGTAGGGATTAAACTCAGGGCATTTGCACTGGGCTACATTTCCATCCCTTTAAAAAAATTTTTTTTTTAATATTGAAATAGGATATCATTAAGTCACTAAATTGCCCAGGCTGGGCTTGAACTTGCAGTCCTCCTGTCTCAGCCTTTCAGAGTGCCGCCACGCCTGGCAGAACTTTCAAGCCTTGATGCAGGTAGGTTGATGAACTACTGTACTATGAAAAAGTGCTACTTGTTCTTTAAAAGCACATAAACAAACACAGCAAATGTTGGGCCCTTTATTACTATCACAAGCATTACTAGAATACAAAATGCTAGCGGTTTATTAGTGGGTATTACAATTTCTGAGTAAGATTATGGGCTGGCCTTTCTTTAAAAGCTTTTAGCATTAGTTTTGTCTATGATTTCTTGTTTCTAAAATCTCTCGTATTCATCCTTTCCTCTTGGTTCCATTTTCAACACTGTAATCCCAAATTCTCATGATCTCATCCAGCAACAGTACAATAGATTTCTGGCTTGTTCCTCTGTCACCAGTCTTTGTATGAAATTAATCATGAATATTACCGCATCTGTCCTTCCAGAAATACGTTTTCGTTACATCATTTCTCATTTAGTGAGTCTTAACTTCTTAGAGTTGAATAAACTGATTTCAGATTTAGGCGGTCTTTGTTTCTCACACTCTCCTCCTTCCTAGCTCCCAGTTTTGTACAGCAGAGTGCGCTCTGCTGCAAGTGTAGCATCCTGTGTAGGTGCCTGTTTTCTACGGTCCCTTTGAGGTATCAGTATTTGCATACAACAGGAAGTAGGGTGTGCTCTGTTCTTGGATGAGACGGATGTTCTATGCTGAAAACAATTTGACACTGACCTAGAACTAGTACTGCTTTCAGAAACAAAATAAGCCACAACTTTGTTTATAGCTAACAAAGAGAAAGTTAGCTAGCATTTATAATTAAAAAGAAGAAATTGCAATCAAGTGTGGTGGTACATGCCTGTAATCCCAGTGTTTGGGGAGGTTGAGGCAGGAGGATTGAAAGTTCAAGCCCAGCCTAGGCAATTTAGCAAGACCCTATGTCAAAAATAATAAAATTTTAAAAGGCTAGGATGTAGCTCTGGGTCCAATCCCTAGTAACCCCTCCCCCCACCTCATAAACACACAGGAGAAAAGAAAAAGGAAACTGAAAGTGCATATAAACTTTACATGGTCCTGGAATATTTGTTGAGCAGATACAATGTGCTAGGTACTACACAAACATTACTTAGCTGCCCTCTGAAATAGATACCATAAGTATGCCCATTTCACAAATATCTTGCCAAAGATCACATAGCTAGTAAGCCAACACTGAAACCCAGGAAGTCTGTCTCCATGCACAGACTCAAAACTGATATTTCTTAATGGAATCTAAAGCTATATTCACCGTGAAACCCTAGAAATGGTTGTTCTATGAAATAAATAATATTCTGAGTTTATGCACTGAGAAATAATTCCCTTTATCGAGAAGGAAACATTTTTTTTCTACTTTAGTTTAGGCTAAACATGATAAATGTAGCACTCTTACAACTTTTACTTCCACTTTTGACTAGCTCTTTCAAACATTGTTCAATTGTGCCCTTTCAAAGAGAAAGCCCATAAGTCATTGAAGGCAATGCTTTATCTCAAACTAGACCATTCACTTCAACACAATGAATTTGAGAGCTTGTAGGTTTCGTTTGGAGTAGCGTCCATTGTGTGATCCTCTGACTAAACCCAACTTGATGATTTTAATGGTGAAGAAGGTGAAACCCAACCTGATGATTTTAATGGTGAAAAGTTCAGACAGACTGAAGAACCAATGTGTCAGCTTTCAAAACAGAAACACGCAATAGAAATACCACCACAACATACAGGTAGAGAACTCTGATTAGGTGATCAACAGAATGGTGGTTATGGGAATACCCATGCCTAGATTTCGGAAGTAAAGAGACATTGTACATGGGTTATTGACTCTGTACATTGTACATGGGTTACTGCCTAGTACAGTGTAAACAAATTCCTGCAGGCTCACAAGAGCCAAATGTGCATACCTTATTTCAACCTAGAGTCCAGTGGCTCATGCTGGTGGTCTAACACTGGTCATAGCAGGAGTATTTATAACTGGACCAACTGAGGATATTACATATCAGGACTCGATACCTCCTCCCTCCCAAGACAGCCCAGGAAAAGTATCATGAAAACTACATCCAATAGCTGTTTCAAACCACAATTATTTACTATTTCTTACCGTTCGGTTAGCTGACTGGGCTAATCTGGGCAACCAGCTCCATGCGGTGATGCTATGGTAAGTCTTGTAACTATATTCAGCTAGGAAAGAACTTCTCAACTGGGGCGCTAGATGTGGGGCTGGATAATTCTTTGTTTTGGAAGCAGTCTTGTGCATTAGAGGATGTTTACTAGCATCCCTGGTTGCTCGACCGCACACTAGATGTGGGTAATAACATGTGGGAAATGTTAAAATGAGAGCAACATTTCCTGGGTGGAGAACCACTGAGCCAGCAGCCGGGCTGAGGCTTCTCATCTTCTGGGTATTCAGGATCCTTTTTTAAAGATCAATTTTATTCTTGACATTTGTTAAAGATGGTAAGACAAACTGTTTTCTCCCCAGGGAGACTATTACAGTGGGGTTTTATAATCAGGGAGAGAGATTGGGCTCAGCTCCAAATTTGAAAAGGAAAAGCGGGACCTTATTATCGAGGAGTAAGAGAAGGGTCAGTGAGTAGAAAATCACTAAGAGACAACATCAAGGGTAGGTGTATTCTGGTTAAACTGACTTGATAGAATCTGGCTGCCGGCAGTCCAGGGTGATCAGATACCAAGGGCAGGGATTGTTGTGAATTGATCATTACGGTTTGGATCAAGAATGCCCTCTCCTGCAGCTGGGCATGTTGGTGCAGCCTATAATCCCAGCACTCTGAGAGGCTAAGTCAGGAGGATCACAAATTCATGGCCAGCCTGGGTTACTCAGCAAGAGCCTGTCTGAAAGAAGTAAGACTGGGATGGGAATGTAGTTCATTGTGAAGGCCCTGGGTTCAAACACCAGTACTGGAAGGAAAAAAAAAAAAAAAAGTCTCATGGATAATCTCATGGTCCACTGATGAGCTCATAGTTGAATGTGCTATTAGAGGTGGGGCTTGGGTGGAGCAAAAGCTTCCTAGGGGGTGACTGGGAAGAGTACATTCCTGTCCCTGGCCCTTTCCCTGCTTTCTGGTTCTTCCTGCTTTCACTGCTGCCTGGCTGCCAAGAAGTAAGCAGCTTTGCAGTGCCACACCCTTCCGTCACGTTTCTGCCTTGGAACTAGCTGACAATGGACAGAAGCTCTACAACCATGCCTCAAAATAAGCCTTTTTTCGTCTAAACTGTGTATGGCAGGCGCATTCATCTTAGCAACAAAAACGTGACTATGGGGCTGGGGATTTAGCTCAGTGGCACAGTGCCTGCTTGGCAAGCGCAAGGTCGTGAGTTTGATTCCTGGTACGGGAAGAAAAAAAAAACCAAAAATGTGACTAATACATTGACTCAGCAAGATTCTTGTTAAAACTGAACTAAGCAGACCAAGGATAGACTTACAACTTTCAGGCCTAATCACAAGGAATCCTCAGAGGAGCCTGACCGAAGTTTGGACAGGAAGAGTCTTGGGCACCTCTGAGTGACTTCCCATCATCCCTCAGTGTAACTCAGGTTTCTTTATAGCATGGTGGCTGGCTTTTAAAACAGCAATAACAAAAGCTGGAGCCCGAATTGGAGCAAGAGCACTTCTCCTACTTTCTAATCATAAGGCCAGATTCAAGAGGGAGGAGAAACATTTTCCATCTCTGGAGGACAAGAGTAAAAAAATTATGTTCATTGTTAGTACGGGCAGTATTGTGTTTGCATTCAAGACCTCAAAAAAATTATTCTGCAAGAGGAAAGAAAATCTTTTCTTTTCTTTTTTTTTTTTTTGTCTTTTTGAGACAGGGTCTCGCTATGCAGCTCAGGCTGGCCTTGAGCTCACTTTGTAGCCCAGGCTGGTCTTGAACTTGAAACAACCCTCTTGCCTCAGCCTCCTGAGTGCTGGGATTATAGGCATGTGCTACCACGCACAGCTAGAGAAAAGGAAATCTTGAGAAATAATTCTATTCAAGATCAATCGAAATTAACTCCAGAAATACATATAGCAATTCTTATTACTGGATTAAATGTAAAATTAATTTTTCCTGTCATGGTAAATTTTTGTTCAACTTGACAATGATAGCATAATTAAACTTTCTGAAAATATGAGTACATCACAAATATTCAACTGTTTACATTACTTGAAATTGGTTTTGAATGTATTTGTATTCCATAAGAATTGAAGTGCATGGGTTTTAAAGGTATTTTCCAAGAAATTTTCTAAAGAACTAGCTATTTACAAGAGGAAGCCAATGTCTGTCTTTTTACTTCATTTTTACCATTACATCAATTCTCTTGAATACTACTACTAGCAAGAAGATTTTTTTTTTATTTCAAGACTCTATTTCCTAAAAAGTGTTTTTTTAAGAAACTTAGTCCCACAGGCTATTAATGAGTATTACATGGAAGGAATTTATAGGGTATACAAATTTGGGAAATTCTAAGTAGAGAAAAAGCAGATTTCTTTAGTGCTGGAGTCCTTAGGGTCTTTACTATGCTAATGTATATTGTGACTCATAAAATGCAGAGTGTTTTCTATACTTATTTAACCACAGAAATAGACACACATCTTATATAACTCATGTTCTTTAGGGTACTCTTGCTAGAAATTGGTCCAACTGGAAATGTAGAAGGAAGAGGGACCTTGACTATCTACTCATGATCAATCAAAATTAATTCTAGAAACAGGCATAGAAGTAGCCTCAGACTTAAAGGGGGATATCTTTGAAGAGCTCTTCAGACCCAACGATGTGCTATGCTGATTGTGCTTCTTCTTTTTTTTTTTGGTTTTTCTCCGGTACTGGGAATCGAACTCACGACCTTGCACTTGCCAGGCAGGTGCTGTGCCGTTGAGCTAAACCCCCAGCCCCATTCCTTCTATAACTGTAAGTCAATGGTATTTAACAACTGGGACTTAAAACAATTAAAGCAAAAATTGCTTGCAAAAATTATTGAAAATTCTCAAATTTAATCATCCAACATTATTAAAGATTGATTAGTTTAAACAGTAATTTAGAAAGGAAGAACCAGAATAAGTTCTTACTGTTTTTCACCTGCCTGCTTCTGTAAGCTAAACAGAAAACCCGTAGGAATTAGAATTTAGAGTGCAAGCAGTATATTAACTATGGTAGGTAGCTCTAAGGCTGGTTTTAATTATCCTTAGCTTTAGGTATTCATACCCTCATATAATCTCCTCCCCTCGAGCCTGGGATAAACCTAGGACTTGTAGAAGAAGGCCAAAATAATGAATGTTACTTCTGAGATCAGCTTACAAAAATGACCGACTTCTGTCTTGTTTATCCTCTCCTGCTTGCTTGTTTGCTCACTGGATAAAGCCAGCTCCCCTACGTGAGCTGCCCTGCGCAGCGTTTCCTTTTGCAAGGAATGGAGTAACTGGGGCCAGTGGCCCATGAGGAGCTGCATCCTGTCCATAACCTTGGGAGTGACTTTAATAGTGGATCCTTCCCTAGTTGACTTGACCAGCCCTTTGAGAGACCCTGAGCTAGGTGACCCAGCTAAGTCATGCAAGATTACTGATGTCCAGAAACAGTGAGATAATTCACATTTGTTCCTTGAAGCCCCTGAATTGTGGGGTTATTTTTTGAGTTACAATAGGAAACTAGTGCAGTATTCAAATGGGCACTTAGGGGAGGGCTGATGTTCCATTATCTAAGTTGAATCTTGCAGGCAGCTTATGGAAGGACTAAAGCACGGTGATTAAGTCGTGTTTTAGAATGGCAGTATGAAAAATATTGATTTAATGGGGGAAGAAACATAGGTAATCTTGGAGGTAGCCTCAAATTTAAAAGCCACCCCTCCAAAGAAAAGGTCAGGGATTTTTAGAAGATAAAGACACAGGATAGCCTGAGGCCTGGAAAAGGTGATTTGAGGCAAGAAAAAGTGAGGTTATATGTAACTGGGGCTGCATAGTCAAACTCTATGGCTCTTCACAGGAAATGGTGATAACCAGCGTGATCTGAGGATGCAGATCTGGAAACTCCAATGTCAAAATGTCATCCATTGATTACCTGCCCAGGCCCTGATGAAGAGTTGCTGGTTTCAACCAGTTTGAAATAGACAAATTTCTTAGAACTATTTCAGTAATTGTTATCATAGCGAGCATACATTAGAGCTGTTAGTCACATACGTGTGTATATTTGCATTTGTGTGTATATAACCTAATTTTAGAAAGTATTACTTATATTGTACAAAATCACACTTAATTTCCATGTGCAATGCAATGTGATATTTTCTGTTCTGTTCCAGTTTTCCCAAAATGCTGATAGAAACCATCTGAACTGATTTCACAACCTGCCAACAGACCGTGACCCACAATTTGGAAAACACTGGCACAGCCAGGTGGTAAGCAAGGGAGGCATGCGGTGAAAGAGGGTATGAGTGGTTGAGTCCAGGAAGTCTGTCTTGGAGAAGAACATTCTTTATCTGCCTCTTGAAGGGGCCTAAGACCGTGTTGATTGGGGTCTAAGACAGTACTGACCTGGAGTTGGGACAACAGTATAAGTAAAAAGGCACAGACCTGGGAGTAAGCAGTGAGTTTAGGAGCCACTGAGAACAGAATTCTGATTTTTAAAAATAAAATAATGGGAGCCAGGCGTGGTGGCACACATCTGTAATCCCAGCATTTGGGAGACTAAGGCAGGAGGATTGTTGCAAGTTTGAGACCAGCCTGGGCTACAAAATGAGCTCAAGGCCAGCCTGAACTGCACAGGGAGACCCTGTCTCAAAAAGACAAAAAAAAAAAAAAAAAAAAAAAAAAAAAAAAAAAAAGGAAACAATGTAAAAATCACAGATTTTTACACAAAGATCTGAAAAGAAATTTTAAGGACACGTATTTGAGAAAAATGTTAGGCTGTGAACAGCCTAATGTGAGAGATGATCTATGGCATTTAATATTTGATATTATTGTTTACATTAAAATTCCATTTAAATATTTTTATAAACATAGTAGTCATTATTCCTCTAAGAAAATGTGTGGGCATAGCAGAGGCTATTTCTCAAGAAAAAATTAATGCATGAAGATAATATACTTTTTTGGAAGGCAAGTGATAGCACATATATACTGCCGGTGGAAATAACTCTTATGTGGGTTACTCTGTTATCTTTAGAATTTCTTTGGAGTCCCTAAACGATTTTTTGGTCAAATTATATTTCTTTATTCAGCTTCTCACCTCTTGGTCTGTTTAGAGTATGCATTACCGATATTCTAACCCTAGCCCAAACTTAGCTGACCCTAAGCGCTCAGAAAACAGATGCAAAAATATCAAATGAACAAAACTATATGACCTTTTATTTCAGTCTTTCTCTGAAAATTAGCCCATCCCTTTTGTCCAGAGAGTAAATTGTTTACCTTTGAAAGCCTTGCTTTGTTGCCATGTTTTATTTTTGCACAGAAGTGAGTGATAGGGTTGATGAAGGCAAGGGAACCCGGGATAAAGACTGTAGCTTTTTTGAAGTGTATTTTAAACACCCCCATTGATCAGGGAAATTAATAAGAAGCCAAGTATAGGTGTAGAAATCGCAGTGGTCTCCTCAGATTTCTAGAACCATTTGTTCTAGAACAACATGAGGGCGGGATCTGGCTCACTACCTACTAGCTTTCATTCTTTTACAGGTTCTCTTTTCTCTTTCTCTCTCTCTCTCTTTCTCTCTCCTCCCCTTCCCTCTTTCCTTCCAAAGTGTTGGAGAAAAGGCAAAAAAAGGGGAGGGGCAGGACAGCAGGATTCGTGTGGAATCCCACACAGTGTATAGCATGTAGGAACTGGTGTTCTTTAATTACAACTAAACTTTGTTGCTAGCATTCATGTTTATTGTATTGTCTTTGTGACAATAAAACCGGATTTCCAGTCTCTGTGTCAAATTTGACTAAGGCTAAAAATAGGTTAGCAAGGTTGAGTAGGGAAGAAGGGGCCCAGCTTCTCCTTCCTCCTTTTCATTTTGTCTCAGTTTGAATGAGGAGGTGGCTCACAATGAACTGGAGCAGCAACTGGCTGGATGTCTGCATGCTTTGAGCCAGTTATGATATTTCTGTGGGAAAGTATCCAATTCTTAAGTCTCAGTTCTATAGAAGTAGGAGGCAGCTGGTGTGAATGTCTGCAGGGTAAGTGCACACTAACTCTGATCAATATGGCACAACGGCAATGTGCTTAGTCAAGAAAATAATTATTTCCATTTTTTTGTATGCTCGCCTAAAACTTCTCCATTTTCACCGCTTAAAAAAAAAATCACAAAAAGAAGAAAAAAGAAAAGCCAAAGCTAAGTCACCAAAATATTTTGAGATCTTTCAACCACCTCTACTGAGGCATACTGGTAATGAATGAAATCAAGCTATGTCTAAATGGACCACAATTAATTCATTTTCTTCCTCTACAACTCCACTGTTCTCTCACTGAAATCTCCACTTAATTAAGTACTATCATCACCTCTAACAGTTATCAAAATTTCTTGACTTAATAGTCTAGTTCCCAGTGGCCGCCAAATCCAAAGCATTCTTCCACTCATTTATTCTTGTATTTGTCATGCACTTGATACATATTTACTGGGAACCAGGCACTATGCTAGGCACCAAGCATACAAAGATAAATAAGACATTGTTTTTACCATCACAGTGGGGGGCCCAGAGGATAGGCAAGTGAGTAGGCAATTTCTATACTATGTATGCAAGCTGTTGTGGTAAGGAAGACATAAAGAGTCCATGGGGCCAAATCTAGTTTAAGGTTGTCAGAAAAGACTTCCTAGATTATTATTAATTGCTTAGCTGAGACATTAAGGTTCAGAAATATGTAGCCAGAGGAGTGGTTTAGGTATCTCCCATTTAGCACACTTCTACTGAGCACTGTGTGTAACGCTTTGGGTTAAGACTGCAGAAATAGAAAGACAGACATACCATAGTTCCTGCTCTCCCAGTGGTTAGAGGATGTCACAATAGGGAGAAATAGATATTAAAATACAGGCACAAAATATCTCTATTTATCATGTATCTATCTGTAGGACCCCTTACAGGGACAATTTCCTCTAATATATACTATATTGGGGAATTAAAGTGTTCATCGATTTCCCACTAAAAAGTGCAACTAGCAATTACCAAGAGTATCCAGGGCTCTCTTGGTGGCTCCAGGCTCTGCCCCGGGGCATTCTCCATTAGGTGAGTGCAGAGGGCACTCTTGCCAGCACTTTCCTGTCTTGCTTCTCTAGGCTTCATGACAGAGCCACAGTGTCTTCACTAGGTTACTTAAAGATTATACCATAGGAAAAGGACACTGTAAAAATGATCAGTTACAGTAAGTCTTTCCTCCACAGTTCACGGGAAAGTAAGTTATAGATTCAGTAAGCTTATGCTGGTTGTTCTCTGAAGTGCCCAAGACAGATAAATGCTATCTATGGAGGTTTCATTTGAGATGGAGACAGACAAGAAACAAGTAAACATATACACTGACGACACAATTAGAGACAACCAAGGGAAATAAACAGGGTGATGTTTCTGACAGCTTTTTAAAGGTGTCTCTGTGGGATCACTGAAGAAAGGGACACACACTTCCGGGGCTGAGACCTGAGGGAAAGGGAGTAGCTGGGCTGTGAAAAGGCAGAAAAACCGCGGGAAAGAGACTCCCCAGGGGCCCCGGCCCTCACGTCTTCACAGGTGTCACCTTCTAATCTCCTCACAACATGGCCACCATCTTTCAAGACAGCTCAGGACTATGACTGGGTTGGGGTCGCAAGCAACCATTCAGTCAGGTCCCTGGTCTGTGGGTCCTGTTTGGATGAATTGTTTTCACCACAGAAGTGTGCAAACTTCCCATTCAGAAACCCCGCCGTTGATCTCCATTGTCCAGGAACTCAACCTATTTCTTCATTGTTACTGAACTGGCATGGAAGAGCCACTGAATGGATGATTAATCCCCAATCCTTTGTTTTCCCTTCCTGTTCCGGCCACCTGCTTATTTTTCCGGGCTATATTGTTCTAAGCCTCAATTACATTCCAAGGTCAGGAGGCCACCGGACAACCTCAGGGGCCTTAGACCGTAGCTTGAGCCACCATGGTAATGGCGGCCCCTACACGCCCTGATCCCGCCTGCCCCAGGCAGAGCCCGCGATGACGTCACTCGAAGGCGGGCGGGCCCCGCGCGGGCGTGACGTAAGGTGGGCGGGCCCGCCCGTCGTGAGGTCACCTGGTGGGCGCGGCCAGGCCGAATCCCCAGCGCCGTCACGGGAGAGGCGGGCCAGAGCGTGTCAGCGCAGCCGAATCAAAACAAGCCGGAGACCCGCCTTTTCCCTCCCGCTCTGGAGCGTCTCCACCGCGCCCCCGGCCCG
>NW_004955436.1:20564996-20568621 GCF_000276665.1 Chinchilla lanigera | reverse complement strand
CCGCAGCCGCAGCGCTGCTCCGGGCCCTGCCCGCTGCCCGCGGTGGCCGAGCCCGGGCGTGTGCCCCGGGCTGCTGGAAGGAAGGAAAGGCAGGGCTGCCCAAGTTGGGAGGAACGATCCGGTTCGAAACTTAGGCAGCAGTTTATTCCCGGCCCTGCTCCCCGCACCCGCCCGCCTTTCCCCCGGGGGAGGTGAGCCTTAATGCCCAGCAAATCCAGGCTTGCTTGCTGATTGCCACAGGTGAAGGGGCCCCGACACATTTTTACTGTAGGGCGTGCGTGTATGCGTGTGTGTGCGCGCGCGCGCGTGTGTTTTGGGGGGGTGCTTTTTAATTCTATGTCTCACTTCAGGAAGGAAGAGAATTTGAACTTGACTTCCGTTCCCAGCCCGGAGTTAAAAAAAGATTCGTGTTCTATGTAATTTTACTTCACATTTTAAGAGAGAAGCTTAATAATCTTGTGTAGGGCTTGAACGCTGTTTGAGGGGCCGTGTAGGGAATAGCCAAGATATGACAGAATTTCTGTTCTCCAGAGGCTGTGCTTTTTGTTAGAGGGTGCTGGGCAGACACTGATTGGGATAGTTCTTTGAATTCGTTTGATTGGACAATTTTACTAGAAAGAGAATGTAGGTATAGTTTAATAAAGTCACATTAGGATTGTTATAGGTGGCTTTTAGCACAAAGGTTCAGCTTTTGAAGTTATTCTTTATGTAGATCAGTCGCTTTTGGAACTAGGCACCTGCAATTAAAGAACCCTGAAGTGCTTAGTGTATAGGAGATTGACTATAACCTTTAAGAAATAGAACCATAGGTCCCATTGGTTGTATCCTTGCAGTTTTGAAATAGGGTTTATTTTTTTGTTTTTAGGGGCAAACTTAACTCTTTTGTGAATGTTTATTAATACAACTTTTAGCCAGTCTGTATTCTCCGTGTTCTTTTCTTTTCCTAGCTCTGTCCTTCATTTTGATATTATAGCACAGTGGAAAGTGCCCAAACTCTGGCTAAGAGACTCCCAGCCCCGTTATCCAGAGTTTCATCAGGTTGGGAAGCTTAGTCTTTCTGGGCCTCAAGTTCCTCATCCGTAAAATGGAGGAAAGAAATGTACATTGGCTCCGCTGAGTGCCCCTTCCCTCCATTTATTATTTTAAGGCTTGTTGTATATGTAAGCTTAGTAACATTCCTCACAAATACTACTTATTAGTGAATAATAGCTATTATTATTAATCACTTAGAGTGTTACCTGTACTCTGATAAATACTCGGGGTACAGTGGTAATCAAGACAGGAATCCTGGTCCTCAAGGAGCTTGGATTCCTGTTCCAGAAGCTGTAATGGTCTACCATCCTGTTTTTTTTTCCTGTGTGGAATTGTTTTTCTTTCTCCAGAAGATTCGACCACTTTACCAGGAAGGGTTTTTCTTAGGCAGTTGGTGTCTCCTAGTTAGAAAACATTGAACTAGTTATGGCATCCCCATTATTACTTGTTGAAGTGGTAAAATTAGGTAGATATAGGAGTATTGCAAATATTTGTGTGAAACCATGTATTTCTGGTTAGAAGCTTGTTTTATTAAATGGATACAAAAAAGAAGGTAAGGGCCAAACATCAAACCTGGGAGGTGCATTTTATGATGTCCAATTCTTGGTTCTGACATAGTGTCATGTCTTAGTGAATGATTTTTAATTTGAAGAACCCATCATTCCATATTTGCAGTTCATGGTAACTGAACTTGGATACTGAGGCATCTTATATACACGGTGAATAAAGAAATAGTCACTGCTCATTTATATGTGTTACCGTATAATACATAAAATAAAGTGGTGTGGGAGAGGTGGCATTGGTGAATTTTTACAGAAAGGGGAAACAGGTAAACTCAGAGTCCAGTTATTTTTAAATTTGAAAGTGACATTAATTGAAGTATTTTTAGTACTTCTAAGTGTATTTCAGTTTTTTGATTAACTGGTGCTAAATTTTGTTATTATGAATATTATAAATCAAGTAGTTATCTCAAGGAGAAGTAAATTTACATTCTGTCAAACTTTTAAGTGGTTTATTCTCACTGATCAAGTCAGGTTTTACTTATTTGTAGTTGTTTAGAATTTATAGAATGATTTTATGTCTTGTAGCTGCTAGGCAGTGTGGCAACCAGGGCAGGGTAATACTAGTTTTTAGTTGTTCTTGTAGATATAGATACTCTATAAAAGAAGATTGATAATCAGGGAAAGCTTGGGGGAAGCTATGATGTGGTTATAGTTGAAGAAGTTGAACTGGTTGCAATCAAGCATTTGAATATTAAATGTAAAGATAGTGTACCTCTAGTAAGAAATTTATTAGATATTAGTTTTTAGATACCAGTTTATGAAGATTTTTGCAAGGATTGGAGTAAAAAACAAACATGAGGAAGTGCCATCTTCCTCCTACACATTTGTCTGTGTATAATGTAGCATTTTGATTGTGGGTGGACAAGATTTTCCAATCATTATTTTTAGGATCTAGTAGTTATGCAGTAGATTATAACCATATAGCTTCATTCTGAAATTCTGGTTCCATTAGGCCTCTGCGTTTTTGTTTTAGGCCTAAAATATATGAAACCTTGATCATGGTGTATCTAGTTTTCTGTAGGCCTGGATCTCAAGTACTTTTGTAAATTTCTGTTTTGTGGCTGGGCATAGTTCACCAGGCCACTCATTCCTGACTGCTCCCAGAGGCCTCAAGCTGATTGTGCTGTTAAGTCATTTAATAACCCTTTCTAGCAGATAGAGTTGTGATTTATTAGCATTTGGTAGACCTAGATTTAAATCCTAGCTCCTCAAGTATTTTTGCCAGATGACCTTGAGCAAACCATTTAACATTCCTGAGCTTGATTTCTGCATTTATGTAGTGGGATTATGTTATCTACCCATACATATGTAAGAGGATGTCTATATCTATTATATATATTACATATGTTATAATATGTTAGTGCAGGGCCCACTTAGAGTATGAGCTTGTGAAGTTTTAGTTACTTGTTTTAGTTATTTCTCTTGTATCTCTGAGACACAGCGATTTATGTATAGGGGAGTGCTCTTGATTTAGCGGGAGAAAGAAGGAAGCAGGACTGGGCAAGAGGAGGAATTGAACTGTGATGCTGCTGTAACCAGGGGGAGCTCTGCGGCTGAATGGCCCTTTGGGGTATCTCACCTTGAGACATCAGAGCAGGACCTTGATCTTCCCTTTCACCCATTGCTGGTCATTTGGACTTGAGCTACTGCCTGCATGAGTGTATACCCTCCGGGTGGCATCTCTTTAGCTAAAGAGCCTTTTTGCAGAGGGACTTTTATTCCCTAAGCATTAATGGTTTGTTCTCTTAGTCTACTGTGCCATGCACATAAAATGCACATAAAATGTATCATGCACATAAAATGCAGGTGTGGGATAAATATTTCTCATTAACAACAGAATAGGGTTTGTATGCCAGACTGGGAGTTAATCAGCATTATACCGTTGTTTTGATGAAAAATATATTTTGAATCATATACATCTGTTTACAAGTAGATTTTCTTTTGAGTAACACCCGTTCCCTAATAGTAGGATTTATATTTTGTCACAAACTTAGGCCACTAAATATACTTTTAAAAAATATAATCCTAGT
>NW_004955436.1:20517158-20564171 GCF_000276665.1 Chinchilla lanigera | reverse complement strand
TGGAAGGAAGGCCAGGATTGAAAAGAAGGACCGAGAGACTTGCACCTGTGTCTAGCAACAGGCTGTTTTCTTGTTCCTCCATAGTCATGATTATGGAAGACATTTTCTTGCTTCACTTGGACATCACTTTTGCCAGATCTTTTTAAAAAGTATTTTCGGAATTTGGACAGTGCTTTTTGAAACGCATCTTTGCAGTAGGAATTAGTAGAAAATACTCCCTTATCCATCAGATTTCTTTCTGTGCACTTTGTGTATTATACTGAAGAATTGGTTTTTGCTCTGCTAATCATGCTTTATATCTTTACTCTTTCTCTTTAGTTGTTACGGGACCTCTGCTTAAGTTCTAGTAATTAAAGCTTTGAGGTCAGCTTTTCTGTAAGTCCTAGAATATTTATCATTCTACAGAAAATTGAAAACACGAGTTAAAACTAGAAATTCTGTTATAACTGAATTCTCAATATTTTGATATATGAGGGGCAATCAAAATATATGATGAATGTTTAAATTTTAACTTAGTAACAGATACACTGCCATTAATCACCGTCAAACCCCCTGCCCCCAAACACACTTATACCACTGTTCCTGGTGTAAGTTTTGGAAATCCTTTTTCATGAGTGTTGTTACCAGATAGGATTTAAAATATGGTGAGTGCTTAAAGTGCCATCCAGGGGAAAGGCAGGCTTGTGAAAACATAAATGTATCTTCTACCTTATTCATTGAATCTGGCATAGTGGAACTTCTGGCATCTTTTCTCCAAAGTCAAAATGACCATGAAAGGAAAGCATTTTGAATCCATTCGGGACATCAAGGTAGCTACAACAACACAGCTAGAACTGCTTCCAAAATTGGGAAAAATGATGTGGTTTTGAAATGAAGAGGAGTATTTTGAGGGAGATTAATGGCAATATATCTTCTGCAATAAATTAAAAATAAACATTCACCATATTTTAGAAGTACATATATATATGTATGTATATATCTATTCATCAGAGAAAGGGGGATTATGTATATTTTATAACCTGACTTTTACTCTGAATCTTTTGTAGACATTCTAGGAGAGCAGTAAATGTACAGGTACATTGTCATTTCTAATGATTGCATAGTGTGCTGTCATACTTGTGCATCTGTATCTTGGATAAATGGATCATTCTGCTTTTGTTTGACCATTAGGTTCTTATTCACATATTTATTAAATTGCTTCCTGTCTTAGTCCATTCCTGCTTTATAACAAAATACTACAGACTGGGTAGTTTATAAACAAGGAGAATTTATTTCTCACAGTTCTGGAGGCTAGGAAGTGCAAGATTAGGGTGTGGACAGTTTCATCATCTGGTTACAGTCTGTGTGATAGATGACACTTTCTCACAGCATCCTTAGAGTGCAGAAATGGTAGAAGGGGTAAACTTGCTCCCTGCTTTTATAAGGGCATTAATTCTATTCATGAAGGCAGAGCCTCTCTGACGTAATTACTTCCTAAAGGTCACATCTCTTAATATTGTTGCATTGGGAATTAAGTTTCAACAGGAGTTGCAGGGACACAAACTTTCACATTATAGCAGTTCCTTAGGACATATTCTTACCTATGGATTTGCTATGTGGAAAGATACACATTTTTATGATTTTTAATGCATTCTGACAGATCTCTTGAGGTGCCTTTTCTCCATTGCCTCATCGGTCCCTAGTTCTTGTCTTAAAGGCATGCTAGAACATTACTGGTCCCCCTGTCTGTCTCATCAACAGGAGGGTCCTGTTTGGATCCAGAACCTGGAGCAGATGCTGTTATAGTTGAGGATTTCCAAGGCTACATGTATTTCTACTGGGAATTTCTGTGATCTTTTGTGGTTTGGTAGGTAACAGGGATTCAACAAATTATTCTGTAATGGTGAATGCTGTCATATTAACTGGTAGTAGAGTTAAGTACTAGAGATGCAAAAGTATTTAAAGCCTCTAGGCCTTTGAAATTCTGTATTGCACAGTTATTCTAATTTTATGAAGTGAGGCCTGAACTTTCAAAATAACAAGAACACACTTCTAGAAAGGTCTGGGTGGATGATGGAGGGATGACCTTGGAGTATATGATTGGTCTCTATTCTGTTCCTCTCTGTTCCCCTGCTCTGCTTCCTGGCCATTACTAATGGAGCAGCTTTGGTGTGCCATGCCTTTCTGCCATGATGTTCCAGCCTTGGAGCCAGCTGATAGTGGAATGAATCCTTCAAACTGTGTGCCACATTAAACCTATCCTTTACATTGTGGGTGTCAGGTTTTGTGTCTCATCAGCAAGAAAGCTGACTAAAACACCAAATTGTTACTAGAAAATTGCTGTCATTACTGTTGACTGTACCTGACCATATGATTTAGAAGCCTTTGGAATTGGCTTGCTGGAGGAGTTTGGAAAGTTTTTGGATTTGTGTATAAGCAGAGCCTGATGGTCTAAGCAGAGCCTGATGGGTGATTGTGATTAGAGCTCAGAGAGCCGGAATGCTGATAGCGTTGAGGATGGCAAAGGCCAGCCTTAGAAGGTTTCAGTTTCAAACATGGTCTTCATTGGCAGTTGCACTAGAGGCCGTGTATGATATACTCTGGCAGAAAATTCATCTACATTTTGCTCATGTGCTGAGACCTAGCAGGATACTGATGTGAAAGGCATTGGGCTAATTAACCTTGCAGGGAAATTTCAAGACAACTCAATATTCAGGCTGTGACATGGGTACATCTAGCTGCTTTTATCCAGATTCACAGTGAGATTCAGGGGCATTAGTGCCATTATAAAGGCACCAAATACTTTGTACAGTGATAGGAAGAAAGTTGCTTTGAGAGTATCCCAGAAACCAGTAAGACCCTATGTATCATAGGTTCAAAGGTATAAAGATGTGTATTTTTCTTCTGAGAATAGTCTGTGGTACCCCTGTTCAAGAAAGGTCTCCTAGGGTTTGTTCCTCAGGATTCATTAAATTATGCTCAGCCATTCAGGCACTCAGAAGCTTCTGCAGCCGGGTCCAAGGGCCCTGGCACCTGCTCCTGCTGACATCAGTCATTGGCATTGTGCAAGGTGGTTTTACTGGTATGCAGATACAAGAGTTTGAGTCTATGAAGTTTTCACTCTGAATTCAAAGGAAGGCCTAGGAGTTCAGGCAAGGGCCCCTTGAGGGCAGTGCTTAAAGCTATGGGAATGAAGCCTAAAATGCAAGAATGTGGATTGTCTACCAAAGGCAACTGCAAGCGTGAGTAAAGTGAGTCCAGAAGAGAGGATATGTGGGCTGCAGCCAGCAAGGTGATAGTGGTAGGGCTGCCCAAGCTCCCTAACTCTCATCTCACCACAGTGTGCCCCACATGGTGAATATGGAGCGATAGGAAGACTTAATGTTTTCACTGCTTGGTTTCAGTCTTACTTTGGTCCAGTTCTTTTCTTGCCCCTTATTTCTTCTTTTTGGAATGGGAATGTTTGTTCAGTACTATTGTATCTTGTGATTATGTAACATGTTTTGGATGTTTGCAAAAGCTCACAGCTAAAGAAGTTTACCTTGAGGCTTAGAAAAGACTTTAACTTGGACTTCTGAAAAATGCTGGAACTGTTGAGACTTTGAGAAAGGGATTGTCATTTCAGGTTATACATAGTATAGTTAGGTTGTATTAGGTGGAATTATGAACTTTCTATTGTCTGTACTTGAAGATTAAGTATTAACGAGATGTGGTTGCTTATGAAGTTGATAAAGGGATCAGATGTAGTTAAGGCAGAGTGTCAACTTGAGTAGGTTTGGGATCAGTTTGTGGGATTGGTGGAGCAGTTTTAGGTAATCTGGGTGGGTCATGGAAGTGTGGCCTTGGGGTCTGTGTCTTGTCCCTTTCCCCTTCCTCTCTGATGCTGTTCCCTGCTCTCCTTCCCAGCTCCCGTGAACTAAGCAGCTTTGCTCGGCCATGCCCTTAGTCTGTATGTTAGATGATGACTGGCATCGTACAGGTTTTTATTCAAGTGCCTTGACTAAACCTACTCTGCTTTTCTTCCCCCTTCACCACACTCTGATTGTAGTTTAACTGGAAAACAAAACAGATGATTTAGAAATAAGTAAATAAAGTATGAAAACAGTTATATCTTCATATAGAAATAAATGCAAAATAGATTATTACATTTACTGCACAAGAGTAACTATAAAGAGCAGTAGCATGTAAGGGGGCAGAAAACTGGAGTAAATTAAATATAGGGATTGCCATTTGAAGACAGAGAAGAAGTAAAATGTGTTGCTAACAAGCAAATGAAAGTAGGTGAGGCTTCCAGGTTTTTTATTGGGATCAGCCAGGGCTTAATGTTACTGAGAATTACATAAAAGACTCTTCTTTCTCTCTAGACAACAATTGGAGAGTTCATATATTGGTTTCTCATTCGTTTGTTTGCTCATTCATTGCTTTGTTTATCTATGCACTCTACCATTTACTAAACATTTGTTATGTCTTCCATGAGTGGAAGTACAATGTTAAATTATACCTGGGGGGCATTGGAATCTGTACCCTTAAGGGCTCCTGGGAAGCTGGCAGCAAGACCTGTAAATACCAGGAGCTAATATAACGTGCTGTTGGTACTCAGTGGAAAAAAATGATTTTTTTCTTAGAGGAGGAGTTAGGAAGAGGCAGTTTTGAAGGCAGAGGAAGAATATTCCAAGTAGAAGGAGATGAGAAAGGGCCTCAGTTGTGATTGCTGCCAAGAGTTTGATGTGGCTGTTATCAGGCACAGTGGTAGGGCACGTAGTTCAAAGTGGCTGGGGCTGGACAGTTAAAATGGATGTTTTATAGCCAGTGGAGAACCATCCCCCAAGGTTTGTAAGCAAGGATTGGTCAGCTGAATTTGCAAAAGGGGACAATTACAGGTGGCTGACAAGCCTGTAAAGCTACTGTATATGTTAGAGCAGGCGTCTTGATATAGCTAGTCAGGATGGAGGCCAAAACTGCTGTGGAGCCTCTCTTGTGATGTTTCAGTGAAGCAGCAGGCACGTGGCAGTACTGTTTTTTGGCTCGGCAGGATTGTAGTGTCACCACACCCAAGGCCATGTGGAAAGTCTGTCTTAATCGTGGGCACCAGAATCCCTGTGTTCTCTGAGCCATGGAGGTTAGCTAATTGAAGTTAACATCGGAGAGCTAAATGATCACCAGGGGTAAGAGTTGGGACCATCTGAGCCGAAAGGGTTTTCTCTAGAGGGAGGGAATTGTCCCTATAGTTTATTTTTAGCTTTGTAGAAAGCGTACAACTCTGTTGGACTATGTGTGATTTATGTTTATTCTTTAATAATTATTTTAAAATAATAAACTCTAGTGAGGAGCAATGTCATTGTTTTGTACAAACTGACTTTGTGCATGAGCATTTTAATGTTAAATATTTCAGAAAGCTTACAGTTCTTACTGGTTGGTGAAATAACTTGCTTTATTTAATCAACAGGATGCCTTAACTTGGTTGTCCATGAGAATTTATAATAGACTGGCAAAAAAGCATTTGTAACACTTAAAAATTGTATGTTCTATTTTATTAGAAATACAAAGGAAAAACAAATTATTTTTACTAAATTCTGAGGATAATGTTTATAAATAGTCTAAGGGAAACATGAGAGACTATCAGGAAGTTTAAAGAAAAGTGAAAAAGGAAAATTTAAAGAGGAAGTGTCAAATGTTAATCATGTGATGCTTAGACTACATTTAATGAGAAAGTTAATGTGGTTCATACTCAGAGTACAGAGTATTTCATAAATTTAAATTGAGAAGGAAGAATATTCCCTCTGTTCTTTTAAATTCAGTATTTCAGGGCCTACAAATTAAATTGACAAAAGACACATTAGCAAGAGAAAAGACATTTATAAAAATGGGTGTTGGAATTTGGGACTTATGTACTAGTTTATATACTAGGAGCAAGGGCACATATGGGAAAACTAATGGTTTTTTTGAATGATAAATACGCTTTTGGGAGACTGCATGGGAGATAGGGTAGTTTCGTGATAATATCTGTTTAGTGTGGTGTGGAGACTCAATTTCTGATAATGAAACTCTTTCTTGGTTGCTCTTAGGGAGAGAATTGAGTTCTTTTGGGAGATTCTGCTTTTGGGCAGATAAGATTTCTGGCACTCCAAGTCTTCAGCACAAAATAATTTTTATATCACAGTTGCATGTTCTGAATCCCTACAAAATGTTGCCACTCAATCATATCACCCCCAAAGGAGCAGTTAGAGATAGTCACATAGTAAAGATGGTGCATGTGTCATAATTCAGGCTTTGTTTCTTCGATTTTATTAGAAATTCATTAGAAATAAAATACCTTAAGACATGTAGTATAAAACAGATAAAGAGGATGAGTTTAGGTAAAAGTAAGCAGAGTATCAAATTGCTCATGTAAATTAAGGAGCTACTTGACACATTTTAATGTATATTTTTCCATAGGGGTAAGTATAAGTTTGATTATACTTCGGATCATGTCCTTTCAGGTTATAAAAGCATCTCAGGAGAGTCTGTCTCCACTAATAACAAGCTGTTTCACATTTCTAAATGAGTACCCCTGAATGTGATGATTATTCCAATCCCATATTTAGTAGAACTGTATTATAGCACAACCTACTAGTAACACATTACTTGTTATGCCTAACACAGCTCAGTGTTTGGGCAGAAATGCAAACTGGGGAATGTACGGAATCAAGTTCTGGCTATTTTTGATTGGCAGCAGGTGTGGTCTGTTATCTGAGAGGCTTGGTCTGTAAATGGCTATGCCTATTAATGAACAGAGACATAGGGAGTCTGGAGCAGTGATGCCAGAAGTCATGGAGAGAACCTGGCGTGGAGAAATAGGTCAGTGGTGGACCTAAAAATGTGCATATCCAACACACAGGGCAGCTCCAGGACTTTTACTGCTCTTTGTTCTTACCTTGCAGTGTTTACATGCTGCAGTAATTTGAGCTCTGTAATGCTGAGATTCCAGTATCTCAGGCATTTTAATGTTAGAGTGATGACGATGTGTTGCATTACAGGAGCAAATGAGGTCCTGGTGAGTCCTGGTGATCAGTGTGGTAGGGTTGTAGAACCCATTGAGCCTGCAGAAAGGAGAAGCAGCCATTTCTAGTGACAGGAACAGTGAAGATACTTTGAATTTGCTTTTGGAGGGTTTATTGGGAGCCAGATGTGACAGTTGCACTCTACATTTGAGGATAAGGATGCTAAGCATCATACGACCCCTTTATCTTTTGCAGAAAAGGTATACATGAGTTTAGGGAAACATGTCTGACTCTATGCCACAGTGGGGTTCTGTGATGTAAGGTCCATGATGTTGGGGCCATCTTTTACCCATACCTCTACCCCATGTGCATAAATACTGAAAAACTGTATACTTTTTAGGTGGAATACTTACTCTAAAAACATCAAAACAACAGGAATATTTAAATTGTTTTTAAGGCCTAATGCCTGTTTGGATTTTTGTTTTGTTTTGTTTTTTGGGGGGCTTGGAAGGGAGACAGGGTCTTGCTATGTAGTTCAGGCTGGGCTTGAACCTACCTGAGCTTGAACTCACCATGTAGTCCAGGCTGACCTCAAACTTGGAAGAATCCTTCTGCCTCAGCCTCCTCAGGGCTGGGATTACACGCATGTGCTATCATTCCTGGCCACCTATTCGGATTTTTAAACTGAAATTAAATTTGTAAAAAGAGAAAGCATTTGACCGAGGAAAGTACTTTCATCACATATTGTATATGTGTGTTGATCAGATTTCTTCTACAGCAGAAGAATTTCTTGGTCTTGGCATTTCAAAGACTGTGAATGTTTAAACCTGCACTTCCTTGTTTCTAATGAACTAAGTTCATGCATCATCTTGAGGGTGAAAGTCCTAGAAGGAGGATCACTACTTCAATTCACATGACCAAACCTTTGTCCTGAGGGTTTGCCTGTTTACTCTAGCACTGGCGATGCAGAGAGGACTCAAAATTTTTTTTTCCTGTATTGGGTGTTGAACCTAGGACGTCATGCATGCTCAGCAAGGGCTCTCCCTCTAAGCTATACCCCCAGTTGGTGGTGTGCTCAGTTTTTCATATTTTCTGACATGAATTTTGACTGTCATTTTTATCTTTGCTGGTCAGATGGAAAATCTCATCTCACTTTTATTTAAATTTGTAAGATTGTTAGTGAGTGAATATTTTCTTTCTTTGTTTTACTTTTTTGTCTTTTTGAGACAGGGTCTCACTATGCAGTTCAAGCTGGTCTTGAATTCGCTTTGTAGCCCAGGCAGGCCCCAAACTCCCAGCGGTCCTCCTGCCTCAGCCTCCCGAGTGCTGGGGTTATAGGCGTGTGCCACCATGCTCAGGTAGTAAGTGAATATTTTATGTGTACACTGGTTATTTGTGTTTTTTCTGTTTGATTTTTGTTCATTTTACTGGTAAGGTGTTTGTATTGTTGTTGGTTTGCAAAAGTCTTTGTGTATCCGGAATACTTTTTGGCAGGGGCTTTCCCTATGTTGTCTTTCAGCCTTGTTTTACGTGATCCTTGCTGGCTAGAATATTTTGTATGGTCATGTAATATCTAGATATAGAACTTCAGTAAAGGTAGGTAAGAGTGAGGAAAGTTGTGAAAGTAGTAGGCAAAGTGGTTTGGGCATGGCATAAGATTAGTGACTTTTGTGTTTATTTGAATACCAGTGCACTGTAGTGCTGTTTGTTACATTCATGAGGTTCTGTTTACCTTTGTTTTTAGTTTGGAGGCCTTGTTCCACAAAACTGGTTGTAATTCCTGCTGCTTTCTCTGACCTCATCCAGGCCACTGTTGTCTAGTAGACAGCTGAGCTCCAGTGCTCATGGCCTGTCTCTTTCATATTTCTAAGATCTCCTGCAGTTTTTATACCAGCTAAGTAGGACTTTAAAACTTGTAGATAAAGGCCCATTATATACTTGTTACTGCCTCCTTTTAAGACTGAGCTGCCAGCCGAGGCCTCTTATGACTAAAGTGCTTCTCTCTTGCTTGTGATAACAAACTTAAATCCTGAGTCAGAAGAAAGTTCTCATTTTTCTTAATCTGGCACTTGAAATTACACATGTGTGTTAATGGAATGAGAACACAGCACTCAATTGAGCCAAGAGTTTATTCACACACTGTGTACCATACCAATCCAGACAGCCTTTATGCCTTCTCAGATGTCTGACTGGAAAAGGTCCCTAGACTCATTGCTTGTTTTAAAGAGTATGAGATTTGGGAGACACAAGTCAGAGCTATAGAACTGGCTCTGCCATGTTGTAAGGCTGCTGAACTTTTCCAAGCCCAAGTTTTATCTGGAGAAAGTGAGGACAACATGATGTTGTTGTGCTGAACCCTTGACAAATCATAGAGCTGTTTCAAAAAGCAAATAGTTGTGTCATAATTTGGGATTTTTAGTGTTTTCTAAGTGGATTATGGTTCTTTTTGTCATGCAGTGTGGCCACTTTGCAGCTGGTGATGAATGCATACTCTGGTTTGTTAGAAGAACCCAAGGCAAGTTTGCAGTGCATGCTTATCTTCCAGAATACATATTTTGCTTCTTAGAGGGTATCTTTTGTTTCTCTGCAAGTTTGGATCTGGGAGCTCTTGTTCTGTGGATTTCTTTAGAGAGTCTTAATACTCATTTGCCTGCTGGTCTCAGGGAAAACGCAGTTCCTTGAATGAGTCCTTCCAGAGTTGCTTTAAGAGGCCTCTTGAACCCACAGTGGGGGAACTACTGTTGGCTACTGGGCCTTGTGGAGGGTTCTTTCATTGCATTGATTTAACTTGGGATTATGTTATGACCTGTGAATCATCCTGTCCCTGTCCTTTCCTGAATTTATTTCAGTAGCAAAGCCCACTTTGTAACCTACTGCTTTGGTTTCTCTGTGCCTGGATTTGTAATTATGCTTTGCATAGTTTGTATCTTGATTCACTTTAAGCTTTTCTGCTTTCTGTTCTTTACTTGCCTCTGCAGTTATAGGCTGTAGGAATTTAAGTGTTGATGCAAGCATTTTCAAATGTTCACAGGGCTTTCATTTATTTCCTTTTCTTTGACTTTGAAAATGTTACATTTTAAATGAGGTCATAGAATTGTGAATTTACCAAATGGTAGTGGATTTTATCAAATCAATTTTTATGGGCATGAGATACTTGACACATACATGTATCAATATGTATATGTGGAATTGCCTTATTCCTTAGGATTGGGTTGATAAAAATATTTCTAATCTTAATTCTTGAGAGATTGGATTTGAAATTTGTGACTTTGGAGTAAGTCATTTTCCTCATGACTTATTTTTTAATGTTCCATCGTATATATGATCTACAGATGACTGGGAAGACTTTTTAAAGAATTACTTTTAAATGTTATTTCTCAATGAATTAGAAATACTATTTAGAATATACTTGTATACACATTAAATATATTTATATATTTACTCCGACATTCTTTCATGGCAAAAAGAAATTTCTAGGTTTTTTTGTAATTCTTTTTTTACAAATGGTACTTTTGTTTTTTTCCTCTGCTTTTGAGTCTGAGAATTGTCAAAGTACACAATTAATCTGTGTTTCATGAAAGTTAGTGATTGGGAAATGAATGAATGTCTATCACTAGTTTAAAATATCACTGGGAGTTTTAACTTCCAAGTTTCCTTAGTTTTTCTGTGAACTACTTTCTTAAAAACAAGTTGTCTCATAGCAAGCAGCTTTGGGCTTGTATATGTGGTAAACTACTAGGCCAAGAAGTAGTCATGACTGATTCTTCGGTTGTTTTCATTTTTATTGAAGTATATGATTTAAATATGCCCTCTCCTCTGACAAGTCTTCCCTTGTTGTAACAGATTCTTTGACTTGCTGATTGGTTGCTGATGTAGCATTTTAGAAACTGTGCTGTGGCCCCAGGCAAAGGCTTGTCTTTTCTTCCCAGATGGCAGCAGAATAACCACTAGGGTGATGGCTAAGAAGTATTTTACCAGGTTATTTTGAAGGGAAAACAGGAGCAGACAGTTGTATTGTTTTAGAGAGATTTCAGCAGAGCAGAAAAGGCATCTGGGAAATGAATGTAAGGATTTTGATTATTTTGGGTTCAGATAGCGTAGGAAAATGAATTAAGCTACCTTGTGCCATGATTTTATTACATACAGAAGTCTTAAAATCTTGAGAGTTGGTGTGTTAACCCAGTCCTTTGACCCAAACAGAATGCAGGTCAGACAGGCTGAACTTTTGTTTTTTTTTTGGTTTTTCTCCGGTACCGGGAACCGAACTCACGACCTTGCACTTGCCAGGCTGAACTTGTGATTTTCAGTGTCCATACTTTTTCTAATTTGATAGTCTCTATACTGGGAAAATAGTGTTTGTTACTTGACATTCTTTGCAAGGAAAATTGCTTTATTTACATGGACTAGTGCGTGAGTCTTTACTCTTAGCTTCTTTTTCAGGGTTTTGAGTTTAGCAATTCTATTAACCAGAGTAGACTGGCTTCATTGTCTCTTCATTTTTATGGAGTACAAAGATCGGGCCAGGAAACCTTCCTACTACAATTGGGTTTAACTACTTCTTTACCTGCTACCCAGTTCTTAAGTGAATCTGAGTGTTAATATGAGTGTTGAACATTTGAACAAGACATTCTTAATTATACAGCTATGTGATGTGATCTAGCTGTGCACAGTTGTTGCTCATCGTGTCTGTGTTCTTTATTTTTTTGTAGTGCTAGGGGGAATCAAACCCAGTGCCTCAAGCTTGCTAGGAAAGTGCTCCTCCACGGAGCCACAACCTTAGCCTAACTCTGTTCTCTTTATTGGTCTGTGTGCTCTACAGGTGGTAATGAAAGAGGGAAGGAAGGGCATTTACTAGCTGAAAGACCTTGGGCGTATCACTAAAGGAGCTTTGTATGTTCAGCAAGTGTTTGTAGAATCTGCACTAAGAGATTGTCCTATTTCTATTTTTTGGAACTTTGGTATTTTTGAGAAACATTCAGGAAAAACTGTGAAACTCTTTATCTTTATCCTGATAGCCTAAAGCAGACATATTTTCAAGTCCATGTCCTTTTAGGCCTACATGGCTTCTGTTAGGGAAAATGTGAATTTTCTATATCATGGGCATTATTGATGTGTCTTTCTTACTGATAACAGGGTGTTCAAACCAGAGTGAGAATAAAGAAGAGGTGAAACAGAAACCAACATACGTTTTAAAATTTAGTTTGAATTTGAGGCAGAATAGGCGTGTGGATTTTAATTGAAAGTAAGAGAAGAGTGAGTCTAGGAGAAAAAATTGAGTATGTTCGAGATAATGTTGAAATACCAAGTTTTGAAATAAAGTTGAAGAGCTAGTTGGGTTTTTCTGTTTTTTGTTTTGTTTTGTTTTGGTAAGTGAAGCTTCCATGTTTATTTAGGTAGAGAGGTTTGCTTGAGTAAAAACCTTGCATTTAAACCCTACTCTGAGCATAAAGACACATTTCATTGGACATAATCCCCATGTACTCTGTTTGCTACCTATTTAGTAGCAGTCTTTTATACTAATGTAGCATAAGGGAGGTTAAAACAGAGGCACATATACTTAAGTGATCTTACTGTAGCTCCTGCACTAATTAATACAAGTTGACAAAATATCTTGGTAAGCAGTAACATTATGTGTAGAACTTAATGTTATATATTTAGTAGAGAAAATGTCTCAAAAATATTTGAGAAATCTTATATTAAGCCCTTTTTAGTTTTCAGTTAAAAATGTTAGTAAATGCAGAAATGGTTTTAAACGCCCAGTGAGCCTGAGGTAATGTGGGGTACTTGTGGGCTGCGGTTAGCTGGTGTCCAGTTGTTTCCCTTCTCATTTGAGTTTTGCACTGAAGCCACAAAGGGATCAGAGTAGACATTTTGCTACCTGTAGGTTGATAGGTGGTCAGGTGGAGAAGGCAGACTGGGGCCGGATTGTGAAGCTCCTTGAGTAACCTACGAGTATATGGGTCTTTCAGCTCTGTAAGGTTTCTGAATATCTGTGTGACATGATCATAGTCCAGTTTTCAGAATGCAGAAGATGGTAATTAAATATTTTGCTTGTGTAACCCTCCCCTCTTCTACATTTAAATTGTCACACTTAATTTTTCAAAAGTTTAGATGCAGAGGGTATATAGATTGCAGTTTATTGTAAACATTGTAACTTGTGTGTATTTAAACAGTATCTGAATTACAGTAACTTCATGGCCATTATCATCTACTTAAAAATGATAGAAATTTTACATTTTTTCCTTTGTTCCAATTTAGTTTTCTAAGAATTTATTTTTCACAAAGAATTAAGCAAGGTATTGTCTTGCTTGAAAATTGCTCATCTTATATTTTTCTATAGCAAAATACACTTAAATTTATATTAAGAAGGACTTCCAGAGTGGCAGAATAAGGACCTCCAGTAAGCTGCCCTTTCATAAAAGCAGTGAGAACATTGGCAGAAATTATCAAAATCAACTTTTCTAAATTCTGGAAATTGACTGAAATCTTGAGGTAATTCCAAGTGTTTATCAAGAAAAATGGCTGAATCATAATAAGAACAGCAAGCGTTGTGGTGTTTTGACATGTATTATTTCCACTCCTCCTCCCCACTTCCAGGGTAGCTTTCAGAACTAACAGCCTCACAGTTAGGGAGTGAAGAGTAGTCTTAGAGTTTCTGCAAAAGTGTGAGGGCAGAGAACCATCACTATTTGACTTATCTAGAAGCTTCTTGGTAAAGCCTCATGTGTGGGAGCTGTCTATTTGACCTGAATCAGATCTCATCCATTGGTGGAAAACCCTGTTCTAGGGTGTCTGTTGAAAACAATTAGCAAAAGTTGTTCAGCATTGCAGCTACTTGTAGGCAGCAATAGTAGTTGGGGCAATCCAAAAGTAGCTAAGAAACTTCAGAAAGAAATCTTGGGGATGCAAGGTTTTCAGGGGCTGTGCAATCTTTGCTACTTTCCTATTGCTATAGAAAGCCGTGCCCATGGGCAGAGCAGTGGTTATGTCTGGGAAAGACCCTAGGAAGCCCTAATTCTTACCTCTAGCTGGCCTTGAGTTCTACATAAGAAGGTAAAGGCTAAAACAATTGTAAGCTGCCCCAGCCTCTTGAAGGCATGCCCAAACATGCATGTGCCGCTCTTCTGCAAAATGTTGGATCTTACTTGAGCAAGTCGTTTAAGGAGATCTTTCTCCATATACTAGCTGACCACTGAGCTAACTGAGCAGAACCTCACTGACTGCCCAGCACAAAAAACACAGACTTTAAAGAATTAGTTCAGGGGGCTGGGGATTTAGCTCAGCGGCAAAAGCGCCTGCCTGGTAAGCGCAAAGTCGTGAGTTCGGTTCCCGGTATCGGAGAAAAACCAAAAAAAAAGAAAAAGAATTAGTTCAGAAAGTCTCTGATGTTAGTAACAACAACAGATAGCGGTAACATCAAATCTTGGGAGAAAAGGGAATCTGAGTTTCTATCTTACGTTAAAGCAGACTGTACTATGCAGTAAATGCTTATGTTCTAGAACAGGGTCCTTATTAAATGATAGCTTAAACAAGGCATACATTTGTCCAAATGTTTACTATCATCCTGGAAATTTTGAAGGTTCTTTCCTTAGGCAATTATTTATAACAAATGTGTTAAGAAAACTGAATTATACAGGCTACTTTGAAATATTTCCTGTATGGTTTTATCTTTATAATTGGAATTTTAAAGCATTTGGGGAATATACATATGATACTTTTTTGCACTGGTCTTTATCTCTAGTAACCTATAGTCAAGTAACCCGATTGCTCTGTATTTGACATTTTTTTCTTGGTACTAGGAATCAAACTGACGGTCTTAAGTATGTGCTTTACCACTGAGGTTCCCTTCCAACTTTTCACCTTCTTTATTATAATTAATAAGGTAAATTTATGTGTCAGATTGATAAATTGGTGTTGAGTCTACATATGAGCACATGCTTTCTTTAAAAATCTGGCCTCAAATCCGTAATATTTGCAAGTGACTTTTACTGCATTTTTGATCATGACATTGAAGAAATTTAGTGTTGTCATGTCCTCTGTTGATGTTGCTTCATTCCCTCTACAAGCAGAAAAAGGGAAACTAGAAATGCTGAGGTCATCATATTTGTGTAGAGTGTTAGCATATTTATGTTTCCAAATACTCATTTGTGTATTTTTCCTGTTTCCTGTCTTACTCATCTGAGTCGTATATCCTTGCAAAGGAGGGGATGTTCTTGTATTTACATTAAGGCCAAGTAGCACCCTTCTCTGGCTGACTTTGGAAAGTGAGTGCCGATAACTGTGACATCCATCAAGTACAGACTTTAGTGCATACTTTGCAGAACTGATTTGAAAATAAGAGAAGAAATGGTGAACAGATTTTTATTTTTATTGTTTATAGCTTTCTTGTTTCAAAATTAATTTAAGCTGCTTTTTAAAAGTATAGGTAATATATGATAAATGAGAGTATTAGTTTTAGGGCCAATACTTTTAAGAAAAGTGGTGCATGTCCTGACCTGTTACAAGAAGTAGCTCTCAAATTTAGCTCTCAGATTCTAGCAGAGAAGAGGTAAACAGGAGCAGTGACATGCCTGTCAAAGAGGCAAAAAGAAAAACCAGTTGCTTAATCATTTGAAAGGATTTGTAAAAAACTAAGAACTGTCCATGACAATATTCTTTCATAAGTAAAACAAGTGTATTAGGCTTGCTGTCATCATCGAAAACAGTCTTTCCAAAAGATGAAACAGTGTGATGTAGGTAACCAACTTTCAGCCGTCTGACTTAACTGAGGGGTGGATTTTACCTTGTGCCGGAGTCCCACACCCAGGGTGACGGTGCATGAGTAAGTATGTGAAGCAGCTGAGGTGGAGGCCTGGCTCTGTGGAGGTTGCATGCTGCACATAAAAGGCATTCCCATCTGCACCACATAACAAGCCCTGGAGTGGATTAAGATGATGCACTGCAGGCCAGACTGCTCAGTGGTGCTCTGATCTAGAGGAATGTGTGGACATCATAAAATCTGTGAAATGTTTCTTCATAGTTGTTTCTCAGTTTAGTTTTTGAAAGAAACCGAATGGCAGTGAGTTGTGAATGGCTTAAGTTCCCTGACAGGTGGCTAGTCTGCAGCTGACGAGAGTGCCAGGTAATCTTGCAGACATATGCTTTATCTGTTGTATGGCCTAGGGAAGAGGTAATATCTTTAGTCTCTTAGCTGCAGTCATGGGGACCCTAGCCCTGCTGTGGCCTTTGGCCTTCAGATGGGATTTTGGAGTTCATTAAGAAAGAAGTAGGTACAACATTTGGGAATGTTACGTTGTGGCATATGTGGTAGATGCGAATCACATACCTAAAATACGATTAAGGAACTTTGATTTTGCCCAAGTTTCAAATATTTTTGCTGACAAAGAAGGGCATTTCAAATGCTTTGAAATATACATGCATGCATTTGCAAGTATATGTCATCCTATTTTTAGCCTACAGTGTAGTGATTTAGTCCCTACAGCTCCTAGATCTACCTTCCTTTCAGATCAAGTACCTGTAGTATGTGTAGATGCTGGGGTGCTGTGTAATTTTCAGTGATCTAGTACTTCAAGCCAAGCCAGAGAAAAGATAGCCTGCTAATTTATTTTCTAATACAGTATGATCCCATTACATGCAAATGTAACTATGCGTATTTCAAATAGTGGCACATAAATAATACTAATAAAAGCCTCACATTATTTACAAAGATTCACTGAACACATTTCCCCAAGTTATGCATTAAGCCATCTCATAGGAAGCTGGCAGGTCAACTGAATTATAAAAGTTCTTTACCTAGTGGCCCCGCCTTTTCTTTAATTGTTTTATTAGTACATGTTTACAGTACATAATGATAGCATTTATCATGGGAAATTGGTACATGTATATAATACATCGTAATTCTTTTAATTTCCCCTTTCTCTCACCTTCCTCTCTCCCTCCATCTCTTGATCCCCTTCCCATTTGTAAAAGATCTATGACCCTATTTCCTATTGTCTATTTTTTATTTTGCTCTTTAAGTTATTTATACTTAGGGTTTTTCATATACAGGAAACCATGAGATACATACTTATTTATTTTTTAGCCTTTTTGAGATTGGGTCTCACTATGCAGTTCAGGCTGGTCTTCAACTCACTTTGTAGTCCAGGCTGCCGCTGAACTTGGAACAGTGCTGTCTCAACCTCCCGACCGCTGGGATTACAGGCATGCATCACCACGCCCGGTGCCATGTGATATTTAAGCTGTGTATCTGACTTATTTCACTTAACATTACATTCTCAAGGTATATCCATTTTCCTACAGTGACTCAAGTTTATCCTTCTTTATAGTAGAATAATACTCTATCGTGCTTAAATACCACATTTTCTTCATCCGTTCATTTGTCGATGGACTTTTAGGCCATTTCCAGAATTTAGCTATTATGAGTTGTGCTGCTATAAACATGGGTGTACAGGTATCACTGTAGTAGGATGCCTTTAAATCTTTCAGGGAGATACCCAGGAGGGAAATAGCTGGGTTGAATGGAAAACCTTTTCGTACAGACAGAAATACCTACTGACCTTCGGCAGTGTTGTGTGAACTCTTGTTGAAAAAACATCTTCAAGGATTTTGGCATTTATGTTATTTTTTGACATTAACTGTTATAACTGAAAATGATTATTATAGCTTCCGAAATGCTATCCAAGTGAGCTGAAAAAATATCCCCCAAATCAGTAACTTCAGAACAGAAATTAAATAAGATGAAAGATACTGTGACATGGCCACGTTGTTAATTTATGAGATAAACTGAGTACTACAGATAGTGTCCCTGCAGTTAAAAAACACCAGTAAACCACAAATACAACATAATCCCTGCATATTTATGTGTTCTGAGCATGCTTTCCACGAACTCCACCCTCAGACCATAGGATAATCAGTCAAATTCTGTCAGTTCTTCAGGACCACATCTCATGAATAAAATTCCTGTTACCCAGGCTTGAAAAAGGTGGCTTAGGTTAGAAAAGACATGTAATAAGGTACTTACTTCTTATCACTGAGGTAGCAAAAGAAAAATGTGAAAGTCACTTTTTTCTACTTTAAAACTACTCAGTAAGTAAATTTTTTTTTTTTATACTGGGAATCGAACTCAGGACCTTGTGCTTGCCAGACAAGTGCTTGTGCCACTGAGCTATATCCCTGGCCCTCAGTAAGTAAATTATATGTTACATGCCACACTTTTTTTGTTGTTGTTGTTGTGGGGAAAAATTCTATTACTTGCCCTTCATAAGCTTAAAATACATATGAGAAGTCATGGTTGAGAAAGAGTAAGTTGGAAGAATGTACCAGAGTAGTATACCTTTGCAGGTTGTAGAGAGGGAGATGGAGTGGGCTGCTTTTTCAGCTGAGAGGTAAGTGTGTCTCTGGGCCTTGGGGCACGTGGAAGGGATTTGGGAGTAGGAGAGGCCTGAGTGAGAGGAGCATGTGTGGCTGTGTGCGGTGTAAGGAAGCAGATGAAAAGGGGTTAATATGCACTGTCCGAAGGGCTGTATCACTCTTTTTTTCCTCATGACATTTCTTTGAGGTAGCATTGTTATTTCCACCATTTTATGGGTAGGAGAACAGAGGCTCAGGAAGGTTAAGGGACTTGCACAAGGCCCAAAGACTAAAAAGTTGCAGAGCTGAGAGCTACATCCAGGCTGGCTCCAGAGTCTGTAGCTTCACCCCTCAGAGTCTGAAGCTAGAGATTGTGGTGCTTTGTCAGGAACTGCATGCCTAAGGTAGGAGGGCTACAGTACCTAAAAATCCAAGTAAGAGGAATTTCTACATGGGAAACATCAGCAGTGTAATAGTCATTCAAAAGCCCAGAAACTCACTCTTTGTTACCTGGGTGCAGAAGGCAGGAAGCACAGCTGAGTAAGTTTTAGGAAGTGAGGGTGACAGAGGTGGCCGGCTGTGAGAATAGAAGACCCATTTTGCCTGGCCTGGCAGCTGTGTTCCATGATTCCAAGGGCTCACACCGTTTACCCTTCTCTGTGCTTCAGTATTTGAGTCACCCCAGAGTACTACATCTGATTGGGTCATTCTTTCCTTCAACAAAGCATTTAGTAAACAACCTAATACAATTTTCACAGCCACCAGTTTACCTGGATGAATAAGACCAAGTTTTCTTACCTTATGCTTTGCCTAGAAAGCCTTATATAATGTCGGAATGTCTTTCTGTTTCTTCCACCCTTCAAGTTCACACTTGAGCTGGACTTTCAGGCTCCTCAGTTAGTGTGAATGAGTTTGTCAAGCAATTTGGGTTTGTGGGGTGTTCAGTGTGCATGACTCCTGTTAGATCCTTACCTTTTAATAGGCAGGGAGTAGGGCACCTTGAAGTGGGGGCAGGACACAGCGAGTGGGCCAGGAAGACAGACTGGCTGCCAAATGACCAGACTTGAGGCTCCTTGAGATTTTTGTCCAGAATGACAAAAACCTCGTTTGTATTCACTTACGCAAAGGGAAGTGGAAGCTGGGTACTTAGTGCTTAGTGATGGGCCTGTACAAACAGGCTGTGGAGAGTCATACTTAAAGTAATGCGCACTCTGTGAGAGAACATTTCCCTTTTTGCTTGTAAGATTATCATGTTTAGATTAATGTTTCAAGGGATGCTTGTGACATATGTCCCCAGTGAATGTGGAGATCTCACTTGCCGTCTCCCATTAAAGGTTTGTGTCAGATCATGGTATTGCTTTTTATCTGTGGTACTGGTGATTCAACTCAGGGCTTTCCCAGTGAGCTACATCCCCAGCCCTTTAAAAAAAAATATTTCTTTGTTTTAGATTTTGAGACAGGGTCTTGCAAATTGCCCAGGTTAGGCTTAAACCTAGAATCCTCCTGCCTAAGCGTCCCAGACTGCTAGGATTACAGGCATGCACCACCATGCCCAGCTCTGTGTGACTGCTATTCTTAAGAACTAGAGATCTTGTGAATTTGTAGCTTTAAGGAAGGAATCAAATGTTTTTGTGATACAAATAATTTGTTTCCAATCTGATTTTGAATGCTACTGTACTGTTTCTTAGAGTTAGAAAATCTTTTTCTGTATGTTTTAGTTACTTGTAAGACTTAGGAAGTTGAAAAAGATTCATGCTATTATTCATTTGTTGACTTGATTTCTTAGCACTGTTATATGGTATGTCCAAAACATTAGAAACACTGGGAAACACAATGGAGCAGTTATACACAGCTATAAAGTTACAATAGAGTGAATATGGAAGAGTAGACTTGTGGAATTTTTTAGCTTGTGGAGTGTTTCCATGTTCCACATCCATTTGAGCAGAGTAGGTGAAGTGTTTCGTGTTTTTTTTTATTTTTTTTTTTTTGGAGCACAGTATTAACAATGAACACAAGGCCCTATGCGTGCTAGGTAAGTGCTCTACCACTGAAATAAGTACCAGGCCTAGGTCAAGAATTTTTACATTCACTTTGTAGACTAGGAATCGGCTCAGTATCAAACAGTGAGTCAGTGGCTGGGGATATAGCTCAGTGGCACAGGTGCCTGCCTGGCAAGCGCAAGGTCCTGAGTTTGATCCTGGGTACTGCAGAAAAACAAAATAAAACACAGCGAGTCAGCAGTGGAACTTTCATACACACCCATCTCAATTACTATTCTCTGCTGCCTTTCCAGTGTGGATAGGGTCGGGGAGACTGCCCGAGAGGTGAGAGCACTGTCAGGAGTCCCCGGGCTGTTCCCAAGGCTCACACCTACTATTCCTAATCATCCTGTCCTGAATTGCCTGCCTTCTTCATAGCCCTGCTCTTGGGCTGGAGAAGTGTCACAGAGGTGTCTGGTAGATGTATTATTATTGCACAAGCTCTTGACTTCACATCAGCTACAAGGCCACGTCAGCGTGGCTGATGTATAAACAAACAGGCCCGGCAAGTTGGAGTGCGGTCTGTATGAGCTAGCTTTTCACCACTGTTATGAAATATGTGAGGCAGGTTACTTGTGAAGAAAAGACATTTATTTAACTCATAGTTTTGGAGGTTCAAGGACACGATACTCAGGTCAGTTCAGTTTTGGAGGGAGCCCACTTGGCTACAGCACAGTGGGGACAATGGCAGTGGCAGAAGCATGTCAGGGAGCAAGTAGTCTCATTGTCAGCCAGGTTATTGCTGTTACACTCTGGAGACATTTCTTTCATGGCTGCTGTTCATCTGAAGGATTGTGGATAAAAGCAAGAGAGCAACTTAGGCCTGGCTCAGGCTTTTATAACAGCTGTTCTGGATACTGTACTGTATTCCCTTTCCCAGGTCCTTCCCCTTGGAAAGGCCCCGATTCTTTTTTTTTGTTTGTTTTTTTTTGTTTTTTCTCCGGTCCCGGAAACCGAACTCACGACCTTGCACTTGCCAGGCAGGCGCTTTTGCCGCTGAGCTAAATCCCCAGCCCCAAGGCCCCGATTCTTAAAGCTTCCATACCATTTTCCATTGTTACACTGGGGTCCAAGCCTTCAACAGAACTTTGAGGGGGTACTAAGCTGTGTCCAAACCATAGTGGGACAGTTCATTGTAGAGGTTTGGAGGGAAAGTAGTGGGTGAGATGGCTGTGATGATTATAGACAGTGTTAGCGGGGTAGGGACGTGGGCTGAGGTATGGTACCTCCTCTGTGTTCCATGCAGGTACTTCTGTTAGAGATTTTAGCATAATTTACAGCTCCCGAGATCTGATATGTAGGAAGTGCTCAATATTCATTAAATGACACATTTGATTTTTTAAAAAAGAGATATAAATAGGAATTTTCTCGCTTAGTCTACCTGTATTTTTAAAAGAAATGTCAAGCCAGTTCTAGGATTTACATTTTGAATATGGTGAATGCAGAGGTACGATTAGACCATCCTTTAATTTGATTTTATTAGTCCTGGGTTAATACATTTTGGTTATTGTCATTACATTTCAGAGACAATCCTTTCAAGGCTATTCCTCTGAAGGATTGACAGTAAAAGCAACTGAACTGTTTAATTGGTTAATTAACATTTTAAGGGACACCAAAGGTCACAGGCCTGGTGACTGCAGTTAACTTACCGCAGACCACTCTTCACTTGTTTTCAGTATGCTTCAGTGCATGCAGGTCTGTGTTAGGATTACACCACCTGATGTGTGAAAGGCCTTGGCCTGATAGTACCAGCAGCACAAAGATGAGTAAGAGGCATCCTTTCCTGAGCTGTTACTGGCAGAGACCATGATGACAGACTGCAGCAAGATTCAAGTCATCATGCTGGTGAGTCAGGTTGCCAAGGGAGGAGAGTCCTGTTGTACAGGTGGACCTTACAGGACTCAGTAGAAGGCACAGAGGTTTGGTAGGTGCCAGGTCCTGTTCCATGCACTATATTGGATTTTTTTCCATCCCTTTAACAACCATGTAAAATTTTATCACTGTGTTTTATAAGAAGGAAACCGATGTGAAAAGAAGTAACCTATCCAAGGGCACACGGTTCATAAATGGTACCTGTACTGGTAACAGAGGCAGTCTGGTTACAGAGTTAATGCTATAAATTCTGTCCTGGGGAAGAGGAGATTTAGATGAATGAATGGAGGATTGTAGACTTTTAGGAAGTACATGGGAAAGCCAGTGACGTGATACACAGAGCTACACAAGTTGGTTTAGAACTATTTTGCTGAAGTCTTGGAAGGAGATAATTGTAACATGTAATAGTCATATTACATGTTACAATAGCTGATATTTGCACAGGGTCCTATCACCTGTATTCATGCATTTGGAGGGCTGTTGTATTGGTTATTCAGTGGGCAGTGGCGGGCATTGTTCCCTCTCCTGTATCTTTAAGCTGTCCAGCGTTTTGGGATTCATTACCCCAGTTCTTGAACATGCTCAGCTCTCAGTCCTTGCTGTCCTGTGCCCCCACCCATCCCCCCCACCCAGTTACATTTCTGGAAAGAATGTTATGAATTCATCTACCCACGGTTTCTCTTTTTAACTTGCTTTTGGCTCTTCACTGTCTGCCCCTGACCTGTCCTCCATCGTGCCAACTAAACTGCCCTCATTGAGGTGCGTAGTGCCTGACCCATTGCTCATGCTGGTAAGGACTTTCCAAGCTTATCTTAGCCAGCAGTTTTCAGCCACGGGTGATTTTGCCGCTCAGGGGATAGCTAGCAGTGTCTGGAGACGTTTGAATGTTACAGTTGAGGGAGCAGTGCTACTGGCAGCTGTGGTAGAGAATAGAAATGTCATTAAACATCTTTACAGTACACAGGGTGGCTCCTCAAACGAGGAATGATCCAGCCCAACTTGTCAGTAGTTCAGAGGGTGCGAAACACTGATCTTGCGTGGCATTTTGTGACAATGCATAATCCTCCATTCTGACTGCTTTGACATAATTCCTTCCTGACTGGACTTCCGGTGAATTTTCCGTTTCTTCCCTACCACTCTTGGTGGAGGACTTTTCTTCTCCAGCCTTAGTGTTAGTTGTTGCTTCCCAGGCTTCTTTTCCTGGTCTCTTGTTTCTGCCCATTCCTCACATCCTTCTTGGGCATCTCATGGGTGCCAGGATTTAACCTTTGTTGTTGACTGTGACTCCACGTCTGTAGTCTCAGCTTGAACTTTCTTGACCTCCAGACATGTTCATATCTTTCTCCACTTCCGTGGTGTACAGGCTCTTCCAGTTCAGCAGATCCAAAACAGGAAGCCAAATGTCATCTACTGTCCAGATCGTCCCCTCCCGTTTCTGTCCTTCAGAATCTCATGTGCTAAGAGGCACCTGACACTGCTACCTCAGCGCAGGCACTCTCCTGTCTGCTTGAGCCCTCTCCTGGTTTGTCTGCCTCGGGGATGTGTTCTGAGCCAGAACTCTGAGCCTTTACAACAGGCTTCGTTTAATAATGCTGTGCATAGCGCTGGGAATCTTGGTCATCAAGCCCTGTAGGTTCCAAGTGGGAGGAGTGGTACTGCCCTATACAGGAGCGTTTTGAAAATATCATGAATTTTGGGGTTCTCATGGGAAGGAAGGGTAGGTGGGCACTATATATAATAAGTGCTCAGGGATTAGTGAGGCTGACTTTCTGTAGTAATACTGGACAATGCCCTGCACAAAGAATCATCCAAATGCCAGTAGATAGTGCCTTTGTCAAGATGTGGCAGATTTTTAGCTTCTGCTTAGAGCTTAGAAGAGAAATGGTTAGTTCTACTCCTGGGAAGTATTTATTTTGGGAAAGTGGGAGACAACAGAGAAACTGACAAAATAACACAGAAATTCAGGGAGGGATTTAAGGGGAGTAAGTGATGAACTGAATTGAAAATTGCAGAACTGCAAAGAAATGAAGGGAAGCCTGTGGGTTGTTCTGCTGTATGTGCTGCCTGCCCTTTTCATCTCCAGGGCCCAGCCCATCTTCACACAATTGGCAGCTGCTACTTTGGGCCTGTGGGCCCTGGGCTCCTTTCTTGGCATGCCTGGAACCTTCTCTGCTCTGTTCTTGCACTGCCAGACTCTCAGTTTCCCATTTGGGCCCCAAATTTGGTCAGTTTTGACATTTCTGCTTTAGATTCCTGGTTACCTCATTGCATAGTTTCTTTTACAAATAAAAATATTCCAAGTTGTGCTGTAAAGATTCAGCTAATGACAAGAACAGTGGTGACAATAGCATTAGCAAAAATTACTTACCAGGTAGTATTCTAAACTCTCTGTAAACATTCCTTATTTAAGGAATGCCTGCAATTACACCCATTTGTAATTCAGAAGTTATAAGTTAAAGAATTGCCAGTGTACTTTTACTCACCTGGTATTTCATACAACGAATTTATACCTGCTTTCCCTACCTCCTTAATTTAAAAAATATATTTCAATTTTTAAAGCAGCTTTAGATTCTCACAGCAAAACTGAAACAAGTTTCCATATGCCCTGCTGCTCCACGTGTATAGCTTTCCCGTTGTGCTGGTACCATTTATGAGCTGTGTGCCCTTGGATAATCAGTGAACCAACATTGACACACGTTGTCACTCAGCTGCATAGTTAATTTAGGGTTCATTCTTGGTGGTGTACATTCTGTGGGTTTTGACAAATGTATAATGACAGCTCTTTGCCGTTATAATGTCACACACAGCAGCTTTACTGCCCTAAAAATCCTGTTCTCTACCCGTTTATCCCTTCTTCCCTTGGTAACTACTGATTATTTTTTCAGTACTAGGGATTGAACCGAAGACTTTTGCACTGAGGTACATAACCAGTGCCTTCTCACTGAACTACACTCCCAGCCCTTGTAAAATTTTGTGACAGTCTTGCCAAGTTGCCCTCATGGGACTTGAACTTTCCATCTTCCTGCCTCAGCTTTTCTCATGCAGGGATTATAGGTGTGTGGCACTCTGCCTGGGATTGCTACGACTGCTTTTGTATTGTGTCTATCACATATCTTTTGAAAATTTTAAAAAACAAGATAAAAGCTCAGATATTGAGTTATTGAGAAGTTGGAGGAGAGCTGTGGAGTTCAATCTCCATCGATGATGTTTACTTCTTAAGAAATGGGTTGTTCTTGGGCTATCAAGTTTTCCTTTTTTCTGGGACCCTGCTTGGTTGTTTGGACCCTGTGCGTAGGACATGTGCTTACAACAACATAGAAATATCGTCTCATTTTTTATCTGAGTGCTTTCAGCAAACTCTGGTTATTTTCCTTTACGACTTGGCGGTGGAATTCTCTGTAGACCCATGGTTAGTATGGCCAGAGATCCCTGCCATTGGGTAGGAGATGGTTGGATTCACGAGAACTGGCAATGAGGCTGGTCTGTTCTGTAGTCTCTGTGGAACGTAGCACAACTGAAGCCTGTGGTAAAGGGTTTGGAGGGCCCTCTTGGAGAGGCCAGAACTAGCTCAGTTACATAGCTTCATACTGTTTCTCACTTGCCTGGAATGATTCATCTTCGAAGAAATCTTGGAGCTGTTCATCGCTACACACACATTTTAGGAATACCTTAGACCACGCTATGGCCAGTACTGATGCACAATTGTACTGTGAAAGATTTGGACTTTTTGAAGCTTGTGAGATTGTTTTTAGGCGAAGAACTGATATCAGCATGTAAGTGCCCCACGACAGAATCCTACCAGAGGAAAATGGCAGATATTGTGAATTGTGTCTGGTGTTTATTGCAGTTAGGGCATACCTCTGCAGTGAATGGGTAGCACTGATGGCAGCTTGGCTCTCTGTACACTAAGTCTGTCTCTCTCTCTGCTTTTCCCAGAAGCCCCTTGTGCCACGCCTCTGATCTGCAGCTTTGGCAGGCCCGTGGACCTGGAGAAGGATGACTACCAGAAGGTGGTGTGCAACAATGAGCACTGCCCCTGCAGCACCTGGATGCACCTGCAGTGCTTCTATGAGTGGGAGAGCAGCATCCTGGCGCAGTTCAACTGCATCGGCCGGGCTCGCAGCTGGAACGAGAAGCAGTGCCGCCAGAACATGTGGACCAAGAAGGGCTACGACTTGGCCTTCCGCTTCTGCTCTTGCCGCTGTGGGCAGGGCCACTTAAAGAAGGACACAGACTGGTACCAGGTGAAGCGGATGCAGGATGAGAAAAAAAAGAAGTCTGGGTTGGAGAAAAACACAGGGAGGCCCCCTGGGGAGGCTGCAGAGGAGGCAAAAAAATGCAGGCCCCTGAACAAACCCCAGAAAAGCCTGAACCATGACCTCCCCCGACGGCATTCCATGGACCGGCAGAACTCTCAGGAGAAGGCGGTCAGCACCACAGCCTATGGTGGCCGCTCCCCTTGTGGTTCCCCTGGTCAGTCCCCACCCACTGGCTACTCCATCCTCTCTCCTGCCCACTTCAGCGGTCCCCGCTCCTCTAGATACCTTGGGGAATTCTTAAAGAATGCCATCCACCTCGAGCCTCACAAAAAGGCCATGGCCGGGGGCCACGTGTTCAGAAATGCCCACTTTGATTACAGTGCTGCTGGATTGTCTGTTCACAGAGGGGGACACTTCGACACCCCCGTACAGTTCCTGCGGCGGCTGGACCTCTCTGAGCTCCTCACTCACATCCCCAGGCATAAGCTGAACACTTTCCATGTGCGGATGGAAGACGACGCCCACATGGGCCAGGGCGAGGATCTGCGGAAGTTCATTCTGGCAGCCCTCAGTGCCAGCCACAGAAACGTTGTAAACTGTGCTCTGTGCCACCGGGCACTTCCTGTCTTTGAACAGTTCCCACTGGTGGACGGAACTTTGTTCCTAAGTCCCTCAAGACACGATGAGATTGAATATGATGTTCCTTGTCACCTTCAAGGTATAGGTGTTGACTCACCTTGCCTACTTTCTGTTCGTTAAATCCCAAAAAGCAAGCGGGGAGTTGCTCTTCGGGTGTAATTTAAACTGATGTGTTTTTGTTCTAGTCAGGTGTTAGGTAACGTGACTATCTCAGTCTTTCCCACTGAGGTGGTGATTTTGTACTGATGTCACTATACCAGTAGAGTTGGCTCAGTGGGAAATTTTATGTTCTTTTTCCCCTCTAATTTGAAAAGAACAGTTTTTCATAAGTAGGAGGAAATTTAGGAAAATGAAATGCATAATTCTTGTGGAAAAATAGTTGCTTTTGAATCCTGTTTTGATGTGCCCAGCAAGTTATGTATTTTTTTGATCCTTGTAAACATAACAGTGAGGGTAAGTAGGAGACAGGAAGGGCCAATATGTTTTCAGATTAGTTGAATTAATTTTGAAAATAGGAACAATGAGAAAAATGGAGGGTTATTGGAAGCTCAGACATTACCTTCGTCATGGTGATGAGGGGAAGTGGGTAGGCTTTTGTGGATGATGTAGAAGAACTTGGACACATTGCAAAATAGCCATGAATGGAATAGTAGGGGTTGGTTTTTACAAGTGTGAAATCTTATTATGAAACTACTGAAGTTCTTAAAGCTGATATGCGAGGCATACATGTTTATAACTTTAAAATTATGCTTTAAAAGCCTGTAGTGAAAATGCTGTATCTCTACTTGACTTCTTCTTAGTCCCCAGGGACACTTAATTTTCAATGATTCACGTTTTTAATGTTACAATTTTAAACCCTATATCTTTATTTTCCAATTTTAGATGTGTCTTGACTGACTTTTAAGGTGGGTGACTATATATTCCCCTTTTTTCAGGGTAATACACAGTTACCACAATTCTTGATTGAATCCGTAATATTTTGCTGTTGTATGTAAATATTTGTGTTGAGTCAAGATGTATAGTTATTTTTTCTGGTCCAGAAATGGTACATTTAAAGTCATCTTTTGTTTTCATTAGAGTTAATTTCTTCATGTTTTTCATTTGCTTAATGTTTTGTTCTGTTTTTGTGTTTGGTGATATTGGGGGTTTAGCCCAGGACCTTGTGCATGCTGGGCAAAGCCTCTATCACTGAGCCTCATCCCCAGCTCTGCTTAAGTTTTTCATTTGTTTGTGATACTGTGAATCAAACCCAGGGGCACTCTACCACTGACCTACAGCTCTAGTTCCTTTTTGTAATTTTTTATTTTGAGACAAAGTAAGTTGCCACTGTGGCACTCCAGCTTGTGATCCTTGTGCCTCAACCTCTCTTGTGTTTTTTTTTCTTTAAAAAGCAAAACAAAAAAACTTTGACTAGTTGCTGTCATTCTCCAGCAACCTGGTTAAAAGCCACCTTTTAAAAGCCTTTCCACATACCTGACAGGATATTTTTTCTTCTGAAAGTGCGCCTCGTGTAGCGTGTTACTCCCCTGCTCCTGTCTATCCTGATGCGCTCAGGATGTGCTGTACTCTAGCTGTCCTTGTAGGAAGGCCTTCATTTCTTTCCTGTACTTTTACGTCTTATTTCCTAGATCTCACGTTTTTTTTTGTTGTTGTTGTTGGTTTATTCTCTCAGTTCTTCAGGGGACATTTCCAGAAGTTTTACGGGTGCCTAGATTTTGAAAATCTGAGACTGTTTTGATTGTGTCTTCCCACTTGATTATGTCCCTGGTCTTCCAAAATTCCATTGCAATGGTTTGTTTTGTGGGTTTTTTTTGTTAGCTCCTTCCATTAACTGTGCTGTGAAATTTCTTGGCCCATGACTCAGTAAACTTAGGATTTTCAATTTGGAGGAATTTTCTTCCGTTTTCATTACAAACTGTGAAAAACTGTGGATCTCCTGTTAATTACATGTTGAACTTATTTTGATCCTTTTCTGGCGAAAGAGGACATGGGGTGGGTGGGTGTGTATACACCATATATGTAGTATAGTTTTTTGGCTCTGTTCACCTCATTATTCTGCTTTCTGAAAGGTTTTGTTGACTTTCTATTATCATACTTTAATTGTCAAAGATTCTTTTTTATTTTAAAGAGAAGAAAAAGAAACAGTGGTATAAAATTTCAAAACAAGGTTGTAAGAGAGTAACAATGTTAGTACATTGTGCATGTTATCTTCAGAATAGTTGCTTGTAAGATATGGGCATGAAAAACCAATCAAGCAGTATAGGCATATACCTATCCTTTCAGTGAGCTAATAGCGTAGTATATGTATGTACCCAGAAAGGGAATAGCTGGGTTGAATGGGGCCTCTAATCCTAATTTTTTGAGAAATCTCCACACTAATTTCCAAAGTGGTTGCACAAGTCTACATTGCCACCAACAGTGGAGAAGGGTTCCTTTTTTAGGAACATCCCCTCCAGCATTTGTTATTGGTTGATTTCTTGCTGATAGCCGTTCTTACTGGGGTGAGATGAAATCTCAGTGTTGTTTTTATGTCTCTAGAATGACCAATGATGTTGAACATTTTTTCATGTATTTATTTGTCATTTGTATTTCTTCATCTGAAAAGTACGTAGTCATTTCAGATGCCCATTTTTGGATTGGGTGTTTGAATTTGGGAGGTCTGATTTATTTCAGTTCTTTATATGTTCTAGATAGGTCTTTTGTCTGAGGGACAGTTGGCTAAAATGTTTTCCAACTCTGGGTTATCTTTTCGCTCTATTGGTGATTTCTTTTGAGATGCAAAAGCTTTTTTAATAGGATGAGATCCCAGTTGTTGATTCTTTGAAGTGTTTCCCATGCAGTTTGAGTTTTGTTCATGAAATCTTTGCTTACTCCTATGTCTTCAAGATTTCTACCTACTTTCTCTTCTAGTAAATTTAGTGTTCCTGTTTTAATATTTAGATCTTTGATCCCTTTTGACTTTAGTTTAGTGCACAGTGATAGACATCGGTCTAGTTTTAGCCTTTGGCATGTAGACAGCCAGTTTTTCCAGCACTATTTATTAAAGAGTCCAAGGGCTCTTTTTAAAAATTTTATTAGTGTCTGTTAATTTTACAAAATATTGTTTCAGTGTGGTATTTCCATACATGCATGTGTATTTTGATCATAAGCATTCCCTTCATTACCTTCCCTTATGCTTCCCTACTCCTTATTCTTTTCCTCTTAGCTAATATAAATTTCCCTTCTACTTCCATGTCACTTTTTTTTAATTTCACATATTAGGGAAAATATGCAATATTTGTCTTTCTTAGTTGTTTATTTCACTCAATATGGTTACCGGTTCTATTTTTCTACAAATGACATTATTTCATTCTTCTTTATGGCTGAATGATATGTCATTGTGTTTATATACCATGTTTTCTTTATCCATTCATCTGTTGATGGACATTTAGGCTGGTTCTGTGTCTTTGCTTTTGTGAATTATGCCACAGTAAACATGATTCTGCAGATATTCCTATAGTGTGCTGACTTTAATTCCTTTGGGAATATACCAAGGAGTGGGATAGGCTGGGTCATACGGTAATTCTGTTTTTAAATATTTTAAGGGGCCTTTTTATTGATTTCCATAGTGGTTGTGCTAATTTAGAATACTACCACTACCATTGTGGAAGGGTTCTTTTTTCCTGTATCTTTCCCAGCATTCATTCATACATTCATTCATTCATTTTTGTATTTTTGGTGATAGCCATTCTGATTGTGGAAAGAGAAATCTCATTGAAGTTTTGATTTATGTTTTCCTAATAGCTAAAGACATTGAACATTTTTTATATGCATTTTATCTGTACTTTGAGAAGTGTCTGTTTACTTATTTATTTGGCTGTTTCATTTTTTAAAGTTTTTTTAGTTATTTATATATTATAGTATTAATCTGTCAGAAGAGCAGGTGGTAATAGTATCCTGTTCTTAATTGAATAATAAAATTTCTTGCTTTCTCAGCAAAAAAAGGGACCTGAGTCAAAGTCTCATTCATTTTGAGACTTTTGCCTAATCCTTCATGTTTTAAAGCCTTTATTATAAAGCAGAGCATTCCAGAACACAAGTGAAACGATGCTTTAAGTATTTCTGTCAGCTCTGTGGTTGGTTGGTCAAGATGGCTTTTTATATACACATAGCATTGATGGACTGGTGGTCTTGGGGCCTCACCTGGAATGTCTCATTTCTGTTCCTTGTCTTTCATCTTCCAGTAGCCTAGTCTGGGCTTTTTGAAGTTTTTAATAGACACATAATATTTGTACATTTAGAGGTACAGTGTGATGTCTTGACATGTGTACACTGTGTAGTGATCAGACCAGGGTATTAGAATAGCTGTCACCTTGTGCATTTATTATTTCTTCATGGTAAGAACATTCAAAATCATCTCTTCTAGTTACTTTGAAAAATACTGTATTATGTAATAGTATTAACTGTAGTCACTCTACAATAGAACACCTGAACTTACTCCTCCTATCTAACTGTAATTTTGTATTAACCAATCTCCCATGCCTTTGTTCCTCTTCTTCCTAGCTTTGGGTAACGACTATGCTGCACTGCACTTAAGTGAAATCAGCTTTTTTTTTTTTTTTTTTTTGATTGCAAAAATGAATAAGGTTATATGGTATTTGTCTTTCTGTATCTGGCTTATTTCCTCCAGCTTCATCCATCTAGCCACAAATGACAGGGCTTCACCCTTTTTTTATGGAGGAATCATATTCCATTGTGTATAGAAATGTAACACATTTTCTTTATCCATCTACCTGTTGGTGATTACTTAGGCTGATTCCATGCCTTAATTGTTGGGAAGAACGCTGCAGTGAACAGAAGTATGCAGACATCTTTTTGGCATACTGATTTTGGTCCTTGGGATGTATACCTAAGAGTAGGATTGCTAGATCATGTAGTAGTTCTAATTTTAATTGTTTTTTACACAGAGTATCAACTCTTTTATTATTATCAGGTAATCAGTGAAATTTTAATTTTTTGAAGGGTCTCCTTACTGTTTTCCATAAGAGCTCTATTAATTTATGTGTTCCCGATAGTTTGTGAGGATTCTGTTCGGGCTTTTTCATGTGACATTCTCGGCCAGTTTCCAGGTGAGAGTGGAAGCTGCATGGTCTCTGGAGGCATAAGCTGAGAGGATTCCGTCACTCCTATGAAGTATTCGTTAGCGTAGGTCCTGAACTCGGGTCCCCAGGGTGCTGCTGTACCTTGCATCTTGATGAAAGAGGTGCATAAACTTTTTGGTTGTTTGTAACTGCACCCACTCTTTCCTTTTCAGCACCTCACTCCATCCTTCCCACTGACTGTCGTGCAGTTTCAGTGCTAACCCACTCCATCTGTTTTCTGATCTCATATTTTGGTTCAGGATTGCAGGTACTTCAATGGTTTCATGGAATATGGAGTTTGTGTTTCTTGTTCGTTGGTAATTTTAGAAGGAAGTGAGTGGAAATACCTTTACTTCTCCATCTAAAAACTCAAACCATTCTTTGTGAGCATAAATGAGGGTCCATGGGCACAGGGTATGTGAGAATAGCGTTCTTTTTCTGGTTGTGATGGACAAGTTCTTTGACATAGTCCATTTGTTAATCAAACTGAGCGATTTCATGCATGTGCTGGGTTATGTCAGTTTTTGCCTGTCCTCAGTTTATGATTTTATAAGATGCTTTTATAGAAAGTAACTAATTTTATCAGGGTTGTGGCTGTATATAAAATACCACATGTGGAATTAGTAACGTGTGGATATTATATATGTTAATTGTTTTGTAATTTCCAAGGAGAAAGGGTCCACTTTGGCTTGGTTAGTCAGAGGAGGCATATGTGGATTTTGAAGAGCAGAGGGTCCAGCCAGGCTGCGTCTTAGTTGTTAGATTCTGGAGCAGCTTACATAAAGGAAGGGTGGTTGAAAGGAAAAGGACAGGTTATGATTAGGAGGTAGAAAGAGAACCATTCATGGAGTGTGGACTTTGCCGTGTTCCTTCTGAATATGAATTGAGGGGTTTTAAACATTTCTTTAAAGCGCACAGTCACATTCCCCAGTTGTTTGAGAGGGTTAGGAGGTAGAAACAGATTTGAAACTTCATTTCTCTAGTCTGCAAGAATCCGAGAGACTGCCTCATAGTGACAGGGAACTGAGGGGCTGGAATGTGTGCAGTAGATTATTTTAAAGGAAAATGACTGATTTGGGGATCCCTTGATGTTGAGGATGCAGAGTCTCTGGGCAAACTTTGGCACCAGACCAGATAAGTGGTTGTGCTACAGACTGGATTAGAGAAGTCTGGGGAAAGGACCTGGTTTTAGGGGGAAAGACCATGAGGACTTTTGTGTATGTTGGGTTAAAAGAGGCATGGAGACGTGTGTGGAGATGTCAGAAACACATTAGAAACACACAGTTGGAATGCACACTGGAGAGCTTATTATTGTGGTTAAATCATAAAAGTGGAAGAGTTCTTGAATGAGGAGAGAATAGAAAACAGCAGAAGATGTGATACATCTTGAGGATACCTGTCAGGGAGTGGATGGAGAAAGACGTAAAAATAGGATGGACCCAAGATACTTGTATGTGTGTATGTACATAAATATGTAAACATTCACAACTAGGTAATGGCTGTGTTAGGTGTTTATTAAAAAGTATTGAGAATTTTACAATCTGAAGATGAGGGTATCTAATCGAGGTGGACCACAGAAGTCATCAATGGCTCAGGTTACTTGGTCACATAATGGTGTTTTTGTTGCTGCGTCCTGCAGAAGACTGGGTGATCTTTTTTATAGCAAGCTTGTACAGATTGTTTCTTCCGTTACAGAGTCCCGAGCATTCCTTCTTTAAAGCATGTTCAACTCTAGTAGGAAGACTACATTCCAGGCCACAGGATTCCATTTGCAGTTAATCATATGCTGCGAAATGCTGTGTGTTTTCGGTGGTGGACTCTGTGGCTTATTCTTGCCTTTCCCTGCCCTTTATCTCTCTGTGACCTCCTCTTACTTCACCTCCAGCTTCTGTTCTGAGATTTCTTCTGAGAATTTTTTGTTTAAATAATATATTAAAATTGATCTAAATTAGGAAGATTCTACTGAACTTCCTAACAATCTGAGTAAGTGATTGTTCTCTTAGGAGGCTGCTTTTTGTTTGAACTCAGAAACAATTTGTCCTAGGGTTTAGAAATTCAAAATTCTCTGTACTTAGTACCATGTATAATAGTAACTGAAAACAAATCCAGAGACTCAGTTTGGGGCAGGCCTTCCAAGATTTGCCTGTAGGTTAAAAGTCAGATGTTAATTTGAGTGGACCTTGCTACTCATCTTCTTTGTGATCTTGGGTAGGGTGCTCAAGCTCTCAGCTGCAGTTCCTCGTTTCTAATATAGGACTAACCATCATGCCTGCTTTCTAGAGTTGGGACAGTTAAGTGGGATAATTCAGGTGGAGCTCAGCAGCACAGTGCAGACCCATAGTAAGCGCTCAGTAAAAAGTTACTTGTTGCCTTCCTCCTCATGGTCACTGTTACCAACACCTACCTCCACTGCTACAGTCCCTCCCCTCCAGCTGCTCTTGTAACAAGGGATGCTTGAGAATTGCAATGAGTAGGTCTGGGAGGGAGACTGGAGAGTGGCTCCTACATACTTTAACTGGCTTTTTGACATGGCACCAGGCCACTCAGAGGGGGTGTGGCATGTGAGACCTTATTTTCAGTGTCCTATAGCAGAGGGGGCAGTAGTGTAGGAAGCTCTTACCAGCTGTCCTGTTTTGGAGATAGAGGTCCCTGAAGTTGTAATGTCTTTGGCTATTAGCGTGTTCTGCTCTTTCACGCAGCGTACAGTTATGGAGTGCTTTCTACATTCTGGATGTTATGTGGACCCTGCCTGTACGAAGAAGAGTAAGATGTGCTTTCTGCCCTCAATAGAGGGAGTCATGCAAATACAATAAAATGGTTTCTTTTAAGGACCTGTGCCTTTGCAGTAGATAAGGCATAGTTTGGTTACCACCAAACAGTGAAAACTCATTGTCCTGCTTATGGCAATGAGCAGCATATTGTGAACACAAAGCCACTTTGGAGCATTTGTTCTGGTGGTAGTGCTTTTCACACAGCAGAGCTCCCTATGTCCACACAGAAAGCAGCAGCGTTGCTTTTATACACTCCCCAGGCAGGTCCTGGACATGCTCTTTCCCACTTATTTGAAACCTGTTACCCATATAAATCAGGGTGACATCTGACTTTCATGTGTTAAGATGTTGATAAATAATGAAAGAATAAGGCATTAAGAACATGGTAAATAAGGTGATGTTGAACTTGTTAACAGACCACGTGCAAATCAGACGTAATTCTGGTTCCTACATTAAACGTGAGAGCTGAGCAATTTTGGGGACAAGAACATTTAGCCTAGTAATTCTGGCTGTGGTCTAATTCTAGGCTATCAGTACCAAGAGAAACTTTCAGCTTTTTTATGCTGAGACTTGTGGATGAGATCAGTGTAGGTTCCCTTCCCATGTGTCACACACAGACTTCTGAGCAGGGGTCCTAGATGATTACTGGCTGTGTTTGAGCATGTGTGGCTTTGATACTTGAATGTGGATGGACACAGGTAAATTTGGCAGTACTCTTTGTAAATTGAAACAAGCTTTCAATTTAAATTGAAACAAGCTTTTCTTGTTAGACACTGACAGAGTCAGTGTCCTATTGATAATAGTAATTCATCATTAGCTTGAGTGTTTGTGGTAACTAGTGTCGATGCTTTCTGTAGTTACCCAATGATAAAGTGCTTGTAATTGGTAGATAAAGAAGGTTAGGCTCTCCCGCCGAGATGAAATGTGATTTCCGTGATGGCCACTCTCAGCTGTGTGTCTTCTGTACACAGGGAGGCTCATGCATCTGTACGCAGTGTGTGTGGATTGCCTAGAAGGGGTTCACAAGATCATCTGCATCAAGTGTAAGTCGCGGTGGGATGGAAGCTGGCATCAGCTGGGCACAATGTATACCTACGACATCCTGGCCGCCTCTCCCTGTTGTCAGGTTGGTATTAACTCCACCACAGGAGCAGTGTATGATGTTGGGCTCCTGTCCCCAAGTGAATATGGAGGAGGTTACTTGAGGGAAGTGTGAGAACTGGCAGAAGATGCTTCTGAGAATCAAGGAGAAGCTCAGGAAGATCCCTAAACTCTAGCAGGAATTGCCGTTTCTAAATTGAGATGGACTACTATGCAGTTATTATGAGGGATATTAGAAAGTAATTTATCGTATGTGGAATATTTCCCATCTGTTAAGTAAAAAAAAAAAAAAGTTATAAAATGGCACCATACCGTGCTTCTATTTGTGAATAAGTGAGCATACAAAGAGTTCACTAACCTATTAAAGTTGGCCCAGAAGGCTGGGGTGGCAGGATGCTGAGTAGTTCCTTTGCTTTTCTTTTTTTCTTGCATACATTGTCTCATATTGTATATGATTAACATAATAAATTTCCATTAAGAAGTTATGAATTAAAAAGCAGAAGAAAGTTTTACTTTTTTAATATACAGAATTTTCTTGGCCAGGAATATAGCTCAGTGGCACAAGCCCCCCTGCCCGGCAAGTGCAAGGTCCCGAGCTCAATTTCTGGTACAAAAAAAACCGAAACAAAACAAAAAAGAATTTTCTTGTTTTCTTTCTGTGCCACAGTGCCAGTTTCATCAACTGAAATTCGGATAAAACCATCTACTTCACAGAAATGGTTTGAAGACAAGTTGAGATTATGCATTGTTAGTACATTTTTCAGAGGGATTTTACATTGAGTGTTTATGATTTCTTTATATTCACATCATTTGTGAACCAGTTGCTGAAAGGGTATAGAAGTATACTGCTAAAGAACCTGGCACGAATGAAAATAATGTGCTAGTGGGATCCAGAAGCCTCAGGATGAACACAGCACTTCGCCTGGATTGCCAACTTTACTTTAGTATTTTAAGGAAATTTAATTTTTACATCAGAGAAAACACATTGTCGTATAGAGTAACATGAAAATGTCCGTGAACTTTTTAAAATAAACCCTGACTCTTCAAAGTAGTGTCGTGCACGTGTGGGTGGGGGAAGACAGTTTCAGCCATCTCTTAAAATCCAGGGTTGCAGGTAGTCTGTTGTTACGGGAACTGTGGTGGCAAGGTTTAGACAGTACCAGGTAAGAATGTTCTACCCACGAATAAGTGACAGGACTTGCACTGCCTCTGTTAGAAGTTGGAGTCATTAATCTTTCAGATGGATGGGGGTGAATATTTGAGTATCTACCTTAGGCTTTGCGTACCCTGTTTCTGGTAATGAGAGATGATTGAACTGTCAGGCAGTTCCCAGCCTTTTGGATGTGTTTGACAGGTATTGAGGAGGAAAGCAGTGGCTTACGTGTCTGTTTCTTCCAGGCCCGCCTGAACTGCAAGCACTGCGGGAAACCTGTGATCGATGTGCGGATTGGGATGCAGTACTTCTCCGAGTACAGCAACGTCCAACAGTGTCCACACTGTGGGAACCTGGACTACCATTTCGTGAAGCCATTCTCCTCCTTCAAAGTTCTTGAAGCTTATTGATGAAAGCTTTGCTTTAGTAATAGCTATTTTATTGATATTATTACTTTATTACATATCTTTTATAGGGAAACATTCTGTGACATTAATTTCTTTTCTAATTTAAAGCAGAGTTACTTTGTATATGTATACCACTAAAATGGGGCTGCCCTTTCCCCTGTCTTGATTCCCCAGTGTTAGTCTGTGATCAGGACCAGAGCCAGGCGGGTAATCACGTGAGTGTGGGTAGGGTTCCTGCTCACCAGGAGTCTCTGATGCAGCTTTAAAGTGGTGGGGAGGATGGGACGGATCTAGGAAAGGGATTACGTGGTTGTGGACTAAAAGCATGGAAGGGATAGAGAGGGAGCGTTGAGTAAAATGTTAACTTTCTAAAGACCCACTTGTAGATCTTCTGTGGGCCTTAGGCAAAATATGTGACAAGTGAATGTAAGTCTGAGCCTGGAGAGCTAATAGTGTATTAGGCTGTCTCGGCTTAGTGTTCTGCAGCACATACTGACATGCGGTTTACACTCAACAGATGATTTAGAAGTGGAATGAGTATTCTTTTCTTTTGTGTTATAAAACTTAACAGTCAGTTTTCCTACTGAAAATAATACCCAAATTAGAAGATAGGAAAACTATTGCTGTTGGAAACATTCCTAGCTAAGCTGACCTATAACAATATGTGAAGTAAGTTTGGAAGGGATGCACTTCTCATTGAGAGGGCACAAAGGCAGAGCGCTGTCATTTGAGTTACTCTGTGTGGGAAGTCGGTTGAAGAAACTCTTTAAGGAGAATCCACGTAGAGTGTGATTGGGGGGTGACGATGTCTGCAGATTGCACTTTGGAAGTGCTGTTTGGTGTCAGATCCTTCCCACAGGTAAATCTCACAGCCATAGAACCTAACTGGTGAGCTGCAGAACCAGTCATGCCACACTTACCTTCCCCATAATGCCTTATAGCTATGTCTGATCCATTTAATACTGAGTTTCCAAAATCAGAGTTGAGCTGAGGAAGGGAAGAGTTGTTTGAGAAAACGATGAAGAAAAGAGTAATTTTAGCATTTCTTTTTAAAGTGTGTCATTTTGGAAAATTACTGTTGTAATGCTTAACAGTATGCTTTAAAAAACCAGTCATCCTAAAGATCCTCATGATAACTTGTTGGTTAAAAAAAAAACACTTGCAGAACTTCATTAGAGCATTGAGCATTCTAAAATACTATCTTCTGTTCATCAGACTGTAATACATTGATACCCCATACTTTCATAGAATTGAAATTAGATTCTCACAAGTGAATTTGATAATTGCAAGTATGATGTGTGTATATGCTAAAAGGGTTACTAAAATTAATCATTCTATGAATTAGCCCAATTTGGCATTGATGTGAATATTTTATAATATTTATTTGGCTTATAACTTTTCTCAGTGTGATTTTTCCTTTCAGGCTTTATTGTACTTGAGTTTCATTTTTACTGTGTGAAATATGTTTGGAACAACACAACATTGGAAAAACAGTGCATCAACTAATACTCTTCACTTTTTACTTTGGGTGATTGTTACTTGGTGTAATGCATGTGATTTGGTGTTTGATCTGAAAAATACTCCGCAGTGAAGGAGCTCAAAATGCCTATGTGAAACAGAAAGTCACTATTGGTCAGGCAATGTTGAGTGCAACTACAGGCCTGTAGAATATAGCCCTTGGAAATTTGTCATTGATACACAAAGCTGTAATTGTGAACTAACTGTTTCCCTATTGATTCTCTTATTCAAGTTTATAAATTGGTAAGTTTCTCTTGTTTTCAGAGAACCATTTGGATTTTATTTCGGAATTTAATATTATTGGTAAAATAATCTTACAACTCACCTGTTCTTCAGTCTACCTACATATTTCTAGTAAAACCTGCATATTGTTTGAAAGCTTACAGTTGACCTATACATTACATTCAGCAAACTGTTCCGGGTAAAATCACTATAGGGTTAGTGTATGCTGCATCCCATATTTTTTCCTTAGATTGTTTTCTACCCCCTTGAAAAGTAAGTATGATGAGGTTTCACTATAATTGAGTAAAATTTGCTTTTGGATGTTACTTTGATGATGCAGTGAAGATTCTGTAGATGTATGCAGTTATATAAAAGGAGGCATGAGTATCATACTCAAAATCTTTCAAGGCATTACATTTTTATCTAAAAGGGATAGTTTGGCTAATTAGAGAATAAAATATAATTAAATATGCAAAACTATAAAGTGCTGACTTTCATGTTTTCTCCAAGCTTGCCTCAAGCACCTTGATCGTGATTGGAATTTGTCGAGAAAGATGATTATTTTTGTCATTGTTAGGATATTGAAGGATATCAGTCATCCAGGAGATTCTGTTTCTGTTTTTCTGATAAAGTGTTCCATAACATGAAGCAGTCTTTTGAGTGAGTAATAATTTCAGTAGTTTTTAATCTGCTCTAACATTTTCTAATCCTTGTTTGTAAGCGTTCCATACGTTGAACAAATGTAATTATCTACTATAGTGCAGAGAGAAGACAGTTTATGATAGGTCATTTTTTCTTCAGGCCGTCTCAGTTCTCCACTTTCTCCTGGTTACACCTGAGGCCTGGATGTACTGCTTATACTTTAAAGAGAGACATTGTGCCATGAAATTGAGAGGTGGTTCAGTTGTCCTGTTCTAGTTACAAAAGAGCTTCCCCAAACATCCTTTACATTTCAGTTTTTATGAGAGAACATTTTCTGAACAAAAGAGATTTTCACATTTTGGCAAAAATTAGCTCAACAAGAAAAAATACCATTAGGTGTTTAAATGATGAAAGTAACAGAACTAATGTGCTGAAGTCTTTGCGTTTAGTACTGCAAGACCAGTGCTTACTATGCTGTCTGTTCTCTTGTGCCCAGGTTGGTCATCCCGGTTTGCTTTTTCTGTTTAGTCTCCTGGTCACAGCTGTTGGGTAATTGTAGTTGGAGATTGGAGAAGCAGTGAGAAGAAAGTGCTCTTCAGTGTTTTGGTTCTTACAATAGGCTGCTGCCTACCTAAGTTCATTTCCACATCCTGTTGACTTTATTTTGTTGCTCCAGGTAATTGAAAGGAAATAAAATGGGTGGACACCATTAAAACCAGCTCAGAAATACATTGTTTGGTAAAGATTTGTCAGAATGTTTTGGATTGCACTTTTGTTGAGGGAAGACAGTGTAAATAGTTGAAGAATGTTGATGAAATTAAAACATTTGGTTATGGAATTTTGTGTGGGGTTAGAGGCTTTCTGTTTGTGAAATGTATGTACTAAAAATAAAGTTTCAGAAGCTAACATTGTGTACTGTTTAGTGTGTTACTATTTTTTGTTACAATTTTTTGAGAAATGGTATTATCTTGTCAGGAAAGATGGTGGAGAAGTAGAGATTTTCAGATTTTAAATGCTATCCAGAAAACTATTGCACCATCACTGTTGCAGCTCATCAAAACTATAAGTCATGTTCTTGTAAATCACAGAACTTACTGTTCCTCAAAACAAGCATTCTATGTGACAAATCTCTTTCTCTCCCCCTCCCTCAGTAGTCCAAAATCAGTGTGTTCTACTGAATAGTGAGTGTAGAGAAGTAAAAATGATGGCCCCGGTTTTGATACACCCCAGGCCAGTCACTCAGGAACATTGCCAAAATTTAGGTCATCCCAATTTCCCCAAAATGCCAGCTGTAATAAATGAAACACAGAATAAAAGTTTTATGTCCTTGACAGTATGATTGCATGAAAGTAAAACAGTCAGCTATAGGTTAATAAGCTTAAACTGCTTTGCTTGTCTTAAAAAGAATGTTAGTATATAACAGTAAAGGGACAAATTACTTCTTTGTGCTTTATAAAGGGTGTTGCTATTTTGAGTAGCCTTCCTCAAGTTTGGTTTGAGATCTCCCAGTTTGGGACTGTTCCTTTGTATGCATGACAAACTTTACAATGTTGAAATTTATTTTTTGGGAGGAGGGCGCTAGGGAATAAACCCAGGACGGGTTCTTTCCTGCCTCGGCCAACCAGAATCCTAGGATTACAGGCCTGCATCACCAGGCCACCTTGGTCTAACTGAAATTATTACAGTAGATAATCCTGTTCTATAAACATTTTCTTTGATTCTTAGGCATGTAACAGTATTTATGAAACGACTAGATCGTATTTGTTATAAAGTGAAAATTGAGTAATAATTAAACTTCTTGTATCTTCAAGTCAATGTTACCAAGTACATTGTTTATCCTTTTGATCTCTTTGGCCCCTTCATTTCACTATCATTTCAGCCAATGGATTGAATTCTACATAAGTAGTAGAATATAGCACAAGGTTTGGCAACAAGAGTAGAGGGGTCTCCAGTCTGCCAGTAGATTGACACCTGTATTTATTACTGGTTCTAAGGTGTCAGTTTTGTTCAGAGGCTTGAGGAGGACTTGGGATGTTGTGATCTGTATATTAACAACATTTTACTATTTTTAAGGAAAGTACAGTTCTTTCTGAAGGGGAGCAAAGTTAAGTGATAGTAAGTTTAATGGAAGAAAATTCTTGGTCTTAGTGATTTCCACTTTAAATCTTACATTATTTTGACAAATCTGGCAGCAATTAGATGTAATCATGTGGCCAGTTTAGTAAAGGGTTAAGTTTGTGGACAGAGCAAAAGGCTTTTCTTGAGCTCTGATTCTTCCCCAGATCTTAGCTTACACATGGGGGCCTAGTGAATGTGAAATACCTTTGAAGATGGTAAGGTTCTGTATAGGTGACAGATACACTGTTAGAAATAAATATTTCATGAGGTATATATTTCCTCTAGTGAGGCTGTTAAGCCTGAGAGCCAATAAAAATGAAAGTAAAACATTTGTCTCATGCGTGGATTTCAGAGAACCACATCGATTACGTTTATCCACAGTCACCTGTAACTGGTCCATAACCCCATTTCTTGGTGATGAATGCCATGCCCAGTAGGCTGATAGACTTGACTCATATTTTTGGTGATATCTTAAAATCAAGTTTAGAACTGTCTAACTGCATTCCTAATAAACTCAGCGATGCTGGAAGTAGAAAAGTCATAGCCATGACCATGATAGAACTTACAAATGGCAGAATTTAGGGCAGGGGCTGTGCTTTTATTATACTCACATAGTAAATGTTTGTTAAATTGCATTGACTCAGCTGGGGATGATGGCACATGCCTGTAACAGTAGCACTTAGGAGGCTGAGGCAGGAGGATCGCCATAAGTTTGAGGCCAGCTTGGGCTGTATAGTGAGTTCAAGGCCAGCCTGAACTACATAGTGAGACACTATCTTAAAAAACAATGCATTGACTCTTGTACTTTAGGGCTAAACTTGAAACCCAGAGAATTGAAACCTAAACCAGTTCATGTAATTAATGGCTGGGTAGAAATTACATATGAATTCCTTCTCCTGTTCTCCAAAATGAGATTTTGGTACTTAGCTAGCTAACCATGGTATAGTGGAGTAACCACAACTTTTCTTCAATTTTGCCTATATTTTCTGTTATTGTTTGGCTACAGACTATCTTTAACATGGTGATTACTAGATAATAGATGGGAGAAAAGATCTTTAATAGCCTGTTTAGTTTTTGTTTCTTTCATTGTGTTTACTGATGTCATTCTCTGATAAAAAGAGCAAAAAATCTGGGGGTCTAGGCTAATAGCAGATCTACTTGCTGTAAATGGAAGGAAAGGTCAATTAGAAGCACATAACACTAGATAAATAGGATACCTGTTTAACTTGTATACCATATGGATGTTAGGGAATGGGTATAAATAAAAACAAGTGTCTGGGACCTCTATGGGGCCTTGTTGTGAAGCATACATGTAAATATGTTCTTTACATATGTTAATGGATGAATACTTTCTGTTGAGAATTTGGGTTTTGACAAGGAAGTAGACTAAAAGGATTAATAGCCTTTGGCTTTAGCAGCAAGTCCTTAAAAAAGAAATGGAGATTCTGAAAGGCCTTCCTGGGCCCTTTGCATAAGGGAGACAAGTACTGTCTTAGTCCATTTGATTGCTCTAACAGAATCAGACTGGGTAATGTGCAGACAACAGAAATTTCTCACAGTTTCAGAGCCTGGGAAGTTCAAGATCAAGACACTGACATCGAGTGAGGACAGTCTGACCATGTTGCTTGCTCACCTGGCAAGAGAGGAGAAGAAAGTGAACACATTCCTGAAAGGCCTTCTAATAGCGGCCTTGGTCCACCAGGACTCACCACCCAGGAAGTCCTGCCTCCCAACACTTGTGCCGGGGTAAGGTTTTCAACGTGATGTTGGGAGATAAATTCAGGACATTTGAAAGCATCCCGTTTTTAGAAAAGATAGGACTCCCTTCTACAAAGAGAAATACTATTTGAGATCAATACTTGTGTTTGGCTTCATTTTTCATGTATCTGTTAACATCTCTTCCAATTAGTTAAGGTAGGGTATTGCTGGAGGGAACTATTAGAGTGTAAGGTGACACTGTAACAGTCCACACTAAACTAATCCATCACTTTGTTTGCTTTGGGATCTAACCTTGAAGTATTTTTGGATTCAGATATGACAAGCTGTTGGATTTGATAGCATTGATCTATGCAGCTTTGGCACAGTTTTCCTTTCTTGATTAACTTTTCAGGTGAGGTTCTCTAGAGGTTCTCTAGAGGTTCCACTTTCAGTTTCTCACGATATTGTCTGAAGGGTTGGTATCGTAGACTTTCGGGGATTAATATGCTTGATTACTGTTTGAATTTCATACAGTCCTGGGGGGAAGATTGTTTCATGGTTTAGGGGTCACCGTTAGTGATAAACCGAGTTACTGCAAAACCATGGGTTGCAATCAGTGCTTCACATTTCCTTCTTATTTTCATCATGTTAACAAATCACATTTTTGTGAAGCTCTGCTGCACGGCCAGTGATGAGTGAGGGAAGTAATGCCAGGTGAAGCCAATAGGCTACTGTTCTGGAAGCTTCAGATCTCCACTGTTCTAAAAAGGAAAGCGATTTGGGCAGAGTGAGATGGTAGGAGTCCTGGGGGCTATTATGAATATTTCAGAAAGCTCGGTGGAGATCAGAAGTTACCACAAGCCTACACAGGATAGCTTGAAGGTCAGTTTACTTTTGGCAAGAGTTATAGCAATCATGGTTGTGTCAAGTTGCTTAGAAACTGGCAGTAGCACGTGCCTTTGATGGGTAGTATATGAGAACAAATTATTCCTTAAGTGCTATTTGTAGACATCATGTTGCAAAATGAAAGCTAGGGTCGTATTGGATGCAGGGTGGTCTTTGGTGATGGCAGAGTTGGGAAAGTGCCATTTAAAAAAACTCCACTTTTTCTAGTCCCTTTCCTTCCACTTACTGTGATAATTTTGCTTTATCTTTTTCCCATGTAGCATCTTTTTCCCACCGTGTACTTCCTTCTGCCTTTTGCATCAAGTTTCTGGACCACTGGGACACAATAAAAGCCTCCTGACAAATGCTGATGTGAGTTGCTCAACATACATGTAAAATTAGTTGAAAAATGGTACGTACTCTCTGCATAAAAATAGTCAAGCTGATTAGTGAAATAGAGAAATAGACCCACACATACCTATGTGATCAGTTGATTTTCCACAAAAGTACATAGAGAAATCAGTGACTAAGGATGATTTAACAGATGGAGCTGCAAAAATTTGCTATGTGTAGAAGATGTATAAAGCAATCAAACTTGGATCAATACATGATACCCCCAAATTAATCATAGATATAAAATTCAAAAATGGAAAAATTGGATTCTATTGAAATTTAGTTCTCAGAAAACAATGCTAACAATAAAAAGACAAATCACATATGTACTGGAAGAAAAAGAGTTAGTCTAGAATATGCAAGGAACTCCCAAGATGTGTTATTACTAAGACCAAAGTGACCCACTTATTTTTTCTTTTTGGTAGCAGGAATTGAACTCAGGACCTTGCACTTGCCAGGCATGCGCTTGTGCCGCTGAGCTATATCTGCAGCCCAATGACCCACTTAAAAGGTGGTGGCAAAGTATTTCAGATACTACCAAAAAAAAGGCAAACACGTAAGATTCTCAGAACCAGTATTTAGGGAAATGCAAATTAAGCCCTAATGAGATATCACTTCACACCCAGTGCAATGATTAAAATTAAAAAGCTTCTGAATACTGAGTGTTGACAAAGATGTGAACTAAGTGGAATCTAATGCATTATTGATGGCAATTTCAGTTTCTTCAAAAGTTAACTGTGCCTGTGCTGTTTCAGCCTTTCAACCCATGTACTATTTACTCGAGAAATGAAAACATGTCTATACAGTCTTCTTCATGAATGTTTATAGCAGCTTTATTTGTACTAACCGCAAACAACCCATAGTGTCTATCAACAGATGAACAAAATTTTAATATATACAGTGAATGCTAAGCAAAAAAAGGAACAAATTCTTGAAACATGCAACAACAGGTAAATCACAGAATAATTCCACCAATGAAATAAACTACAAGGATAAAAATCACACACTGTAGCATTCCATTTGTGAAAAGCTCTAGAAAATGCAAGTGAGTGGGCCGGGGATATAACTCAGCGGCACAAGCACCTGCCTGGAAAGTGCAAGGTGCTGAGTTTGATTCTCAGTACCAAAAAACAAAAAAAATTAAGTGAATTTGTAGTAGCAGATGGTTGCCTAGAGATGAGCAGAGGGATGTTAATAGGGAGGGGAAAGAATGATTACAGAGAGCCAGGAAGAAAGTTCCAGGGCTGACATGTCCATAGTCTTAGGGGTTAAAACTTGTGGAACTAATTTAAATATATTTAGTACAGGTAATACCCTGCTCTCCCAGGAGGGATAACTTGTGTGCCATAAACCTTTTACTTACATAAAGAATGCATGTTTATTTGACAAGTTTGGTCCTTTCTTAGTTTTAGTGTGTGATTCCTCCAGTTGTAGGACCATACTGCTTTTCTTGCAAAAAATTTCCATACATGACACATTAAGAATGCTCCCTGTTTGGTTCTTTTTAAAATGAAAGAACTTAAAGACACATGGGAAACAGTGTAAATATAGCACCTCTCTAGAATTTCAGGATTTGTAGTCCCAATTCAGCAGTATTTTTTTGGTAATTTGCCTTCTGTGCTCAAAGCATCCTATCAAGTTATTAAGAGTATTTTCTTTAGAATCTGTAGTAATTTCATCCTTTTTATTCCTTATCACATGAATTTGAGTTCTTTTTTTGATAAGGTTGGCTAGGAGTTTATCAATTTTATTTATTTTTCAAAGAACCAACTCTTTGATTCATTTATTTTTTGTAGGGTCTTCTTCATCTCAATTGCATTAATTTCTGCCCTGATCTTTATAATCTCCTCCCTTCTTTGGGCTTTGGG
>NW_004955436.1:20509077-20516250 GCF_000276665.1 Chinchilla lanigera | reverse complement strand
TGTAAGAATCTGAAAGAGTGAATAAAAATTAGGAGGTATGATAGACACTGTGAAATGAAAATCCTCAAAAGAAAGGAACTGGGGTGAGGGAAAAGAGAAAAGAAAGAAGGGAACATTATGTATGTATGTATATACAGGAGAGCTAACATAGGTGTACTACTGATTTCTGTTGCTTTACTGAAAGGAACAGTTAATGATTACTTATTTGATCAGTCTTATTTGTTTTCCTGAGAAGCCACTTTGAAGATATCAATACATAATACAACAACTGTTGTTAATTTCTTACCATTTTGTGTGTAACTCTGTATTGTTTGTATTGTCCTTATGCTGTCTTGTAAATGGATGTCTGTTAATATGTTTTCCTTAAAGTATTATAATAATTATTTTATTGTTTTATACATTTTTATTACATGTCATCATTGCAGTGACAAGTATAACTAGGAAAAACAAGTCCAGAAACAAACAGCTAACTTTTGGTAAGCACACAGCTTTGCTGGGGGAGACCGTAGCTGCCACGACTTCCCAGTAGGAGGTTGCTGCCTACCAGCATTCACAGAATTGAGGGTCATTCATCCACGATGTAGTTGTACAATGTAGTTGTACAGTGTGAATTGGTGTCAGTTAATTTGCTGGACTGGTGAAGTAAATGTTCTTTGAGAGAGATTCTACTACTCAGTAAAGTTCTCTCATCTTCCCTTTTCTTGTTTGTAAATATTAAAAATCCCGTCTGGGATGTGGATTCAATGAAATGGTGCAAACAAAGTGTTTTGGGTAGTTCCTGGCATATAATAAGTGCTAACGATGCACTTTATTATCATTTATGTTATTTCTTGGCACATTCTTAAATGTTAACACAAGGCCTTAGAGATCACCTCAACATGAATGAGAAAAATGGATCTGTCAGTGTATAAATGTTAAAGGCCTTTTCCACCATTAGCAAGTTGGTAACCCTTCGCCCTCATGAATGGGGTTAATACCCTTATAAAAGAGTTTTAAGGGATCTTGGTTGCCTGTCCCGCCATGTGAGGACACAGCTAGCAGGGTAAGGAAAAGGATTCTTACATTGACTCTGCTGATGCCTTGAGATGGGGCTTCCCATCCTCCAGAACTATGAGTGGTAAATTTTATTATAAGTTATCCATTCAGTGGCACTGTTATAGCACACTGGACATACTAAATACTATTTTTGACATCTATTGAGCACATATGTGCAGTGGTGGGAGCTGTGATTATTTTTTTTTTCAGAAGGCCGATCATCTTCAATGCTTGTGAACATCTTTTTAAAATGTTTTCTGAATTCAGTTTTGAAGTGGTTGCATTCTGTGAAAGGTGCAAAGACTCTTGGTTGTATGTATATACAGCTAAAATACTTCTTACTAAGAATCTCTGTGTGCACCTGTGATCTTCTACCTTAACAATGAAAAGAAATTTTAAATGTTAGAGACATTAAAAAAAGAATCGAAATTTTTAACAGTGTTTGACTTACAAAGTTTGCATTTTTAAATGAAGAAGAATTTTATTGGCTTGAAAAGAATTCTGAAAGAGAAATTTCCTTCCTGGCATATCTTTCATTTACATTTTTGTCAGGTTTATTAATACATATGTGTGGATCACTTTGTGTGCAGAGAAGCAAGAACTTTTTGAAGAATTGTGTTGGAATTTCCATCACTTTCCAGATCTCTCTAATCTGCTGTTCTATGTAGGTGGGATATGTCTGCGGAGACCATTATTTTACAGTTGAGGTTTTAACGTTAAGCATTCATACAGTACTCAGTGTAAGAAGTACTAATGTTTTATTGCAGCTTTCAGGGTAAAAATTGCAAAGGAGATAGGCATAGTCTACTTAGAATAAACAGGCATAAACATTTTATGGTTTCTCTTAAACGTGATACTTTTCATGCTGTATTCAAAGGTTTAAAAAAATCATTCTATGAAAAAACTTTCACAACAAAATAATGAGAATAATAATAGGTAATACATTACATGTTATCTTTAAAGTAGTTGCTCAGTGTACAAGATGTGGGCATAAAAGTTTCTCCAATTGCTATTAGCACAAACTTTCCTTTTTAATGATCTAGGAGACACTAATAGTATAGCTGACTTGCATTTTTCCCTTTTCCCTACTGTCCTTTCCCCTTTCACCCATCCTAGTTCCTTTTTCCTTTTGAACAATTTCTTCTCACTTCATAATATCTTTTGTACATTTTAGGCGTTATCTTTCAAAGTCTCATACAAGAGAGATAATCTGATGTTTACACATGTGAGTCTGATTTATTTCACTTAAGAGTATGGTCTCAAGTTGCATCCATTTACCTATACAAGTCTCTAGTTGATCCTTCTTTATAGATGACTAGTACTCGATTGTATAAAAATACTACTGCTTTTTTATCTATTCCTCAGCTGATGGGTATTTGGGTTGTTTCCAAGATTTAGCTACTGCTGCTATAAACATGGGTACACATATATCACTGTGGTATAATGTTTTTAATTCTTTTGGAAAGATACCCAGAAGGGGGATAGCTGGGTCAAATGGGACCTCTAATCCTAGTGTTTTGATGAATTGCCATACTGATTTGCATGGTGGCTGTACCAGCCTACACTCCCACCAACACTGAAGAGGGCTTCCTTTTTTCCCACAGCCCCTCTAGCATTTGTTATTGGTTGATTTCCTGATGATAGCCATTCTTTCTGTGTTGAGATGGTATCTGTGTTGTTTTAACTTGCATTTCTTGAATAACCAGTGATGTTGAACACTTTTTCATATATTTATTTGCCATTTGTATTTCTTCCTCTGAGAAGTGTGTATTCATCTCAGATGCACATTTTTTGACTGGGTCTTTGAAGTTGGGGGGGGGTTGATTTTTTTCAGTTCTTTATATGTTCTAGACAGAAGTCTTTTGTCTGAGGGAAAATTGACTAAAATTTTTTCCCACTTTGTGGGTTGTTTACTTTGTTGGTGATTTCTTTTGCTGTGCAAAAGCTTTTCAATAAGATGAGATCCCAGTTGTTGATTCTTTGAAGTGTTTCCCATGTAGTCTGGGTTTTGTTCATGAACTCTCCACTAGACCTATGTCTTCAAGATTTTTACCTACTTTTTCTTCTAGTAGATTTAGTGTTTCTGTTTTAATATTTAGATTCTTGATCCATTTAGACTTTAGTGCATGGTGATAGACATGGGTCTAGTTTTAGTCTTTGGCAAGTAGACGGCCAGTTTTTCCAGCACCATTTATTGCAGGGGCTATCTGTTTTCCACTGAACATGTTTTGCCCCTTTATCAAAGATAAGGTGGCTGAGTGTGTTTGCAGTTGTGTCTCCATCTTCTAATCTGTTCCACTGGTCCTCAGGTGTGTTTTTTTGCCAGTACCATGCTAATTTTATCACAGTAGCTTTGTAGCATAATTTTAAGTCAGGGATTGTAATGCTTCCTGCCTTACCTTTGTTGCCCAGGATTGCCTTTGCTGTTCTAGGTCTCTTCTGGTTTCAGATGAATTTTAGGAATGTTTTCTCTAGTTCTGTGAGGTATGCTAATGATCAGGACTGCATTTTCACTATGTTGGTTCCTCCTATCCATGAGGAAGGATATCTTTCCATTTTCTGATATTCTCTTCAATCTCCTTTTCCAGAGTACTGTAATTTTCAATATATGGATCCTTTACCTCCTTTATTAGATTGATTCCTAAGTATTTAATTTTTTTGGATGGTATTGTGTGGCAGGGTATAGTTTCCCTAATTTATCTCTCAGTGAGTATGTTGTTTGTGTACAGGAATGCTATTGATTTTGAGTGTTGACTTTGTATCTAGCTATGCTACTGAATTTAGTCATTAAATTGAGAAGTCTCTTGGAGTTTTGGGGGGTCTTCTAAGTAGAGTATCATGTCATCTCCGAATAATGATAATTTCACTTTTTCCATTCCTATCCTTTTTCCTTTTATTTCTCTCTTTTATCTAATTGCTCTGGCTAATGTTTCCAGAACTATATTGAATAGTAGTGGTGACAGTAGACATCTTTGTCTTGTTCCTGATTTTAGAGTGACAGCTTTCATATTTTCTCCATCTAGTATGATGTTGGCTGTTGGTTTGTCATAGATGGCTTTTATCTGATTGAAGTAAAGAACATCTATTCTGATTTCCTGTAGGGTTTTATTGTCATGAATGAGTGTTGGACTTTGTCAAAAACTTTTTCTGCATCTATTGAGATGATCATGTGATTTTGTTTTTGGCTCTGTTGATATGGTGCATTACATTTATTGATTTGCATATGTTGAACTATCCCTGCATCCTGGGATGAATTCAGGGATGGTTCAATATATATGATGATTTGCTGCATTCTGTTTACTAATATCTTACTGAGGATTTTTGTGTCTGTATTCATTAGGGAGATTGGCCTGTAATTCTCTTTTTTGCTTGGTCTTTCTCTGGTTTTGGCATCAGGGTAATATACTTGCCTCCAGGAATGAGTTAGGGAGAATTGCCTCTCTTTCAATTTCATTAAAGAGTTTAAGGAGTATTGGCATTAAATCTTCTCTAAATTTCTTGTAGAACTCAGCTGTGAATCTGTCGGGGCCTGGTCTTTGTTGGTAGGTTTTTAATTACATTTTCAATTTCATTGACTGACACTGGGTTATTCAGAATTTTTATATCTTCTTGATTCAGCTTTGGTAATTCATATATATCTAGATATCTGTCCATTTCTTCTGTATTTCCATCCTATGCAAGTAAGGATTTTCAAAGTAGGTATTGATGATCTCATTTTCCACAGGATCTGTATAATTTCACCCTTTTCATTCCTCATTGCCTGAATTTGAGTCTATTTTTCCTTTTTTTTTATAAGATTGGCTAAGGGTTTATCAATTTTATTTATTCTTTCAAAGAGCCAGTTTTTTGATTCATTAATTCTTTGTATTGTTTTCTTAATCTCAATTGTGTTAATTTCTGCTCTGATCTTTATAATTTCCTCCTTTCTATGGGCGTTGGGCTTGACTTGCTCTTCTTTTTTCTGGAAGCTTGAGGTGCAATATTAGGTGGTTTATTTGTGCTTATTCTGTTTTCCTGATGTGAGAATTCACCGCTATAAATTTCCCTCTTAGGACTGCTTTGATTGTGTCCCACAAGTTCCAGTATGTTGTATCTGCATTTTCATTTAATTGTTAGATGTTGTTTAATTTCTTCTTTAATTTTATCTGTGACTCATTGGTTGTTCAGGAGGATGTTATTTAATTTCCTTGTGTTTATGGAGTTCTTATGGTTTCTTTTGCCATTAATTTCCAATTTCGTTGCTCTATGGCCAGATAATATACATGGGATAATTTCAGGTTTTTTTCCACTTATATTAGCATGTTCTGTGGGCTTATATATGGTCTATTTTAGGTAATGTCCCATGTGAAGCTAAGAAGAATACATATTCTGATGTTGTTGGGTGGAACATTCTATAAATGTCTACCAAGTCCATTAGTTCTTAGGTTTGGTTCAGTTCTGATATTTCTTGGCTGATTTTTTGTCTGTTGATCTATTTGTGACCATGGGATATTAAGGACCCCGTTAAAATTGTTCCATTGCTCATTTGATTTTTCATGTCTATTAATATTTGTCTTATAGTTTGGTGCTCCTGTATTTGGTGCATACGTATTTATGGTTGTTATTACCTCCTTTTGAAGTTTTCTGCTAACATGTAGTGACCTTCTTTATGTCTGCAAACAGAATAGCTACCGCTGCTTTTTTCTGGGTTCCTGTTGCATAAAGTATTGTTTTTTTAATCCTTTGACTTTTTGTCTATGAGTTTTTTTAGTTAAATGTTTTTCTTGTATATAGCATATTGTTGGAGTTTGTTTCTTGATCCATTCTGCCAGTCTGGTTTTTTTGATGGATGACTTGAGGCCATTTACATTGATGGTTATAACTGATATGTATTGGCTTCTCTTTGTCATGTTCTTTTCCTGTTGTTGGTTCCCTACTTTTCTCCTCTGTTTAATTGCTTGCCCTCCTTGGTGTTTTCTTTCTGTTGTTGTTCTTGGAATTGTGGCCATTTTTATCCCTACCTAGAATATCTTTCATTACTTTTTGTAATGTTGGTTTGGTGGTCATGAATTTCTTCAGTTGTTCTTTGTCATGGAAATATCTTATTTCTCCATTAATTTTAAAAGATAGTTTTGGAGGTTACATCAATTTGGGTTGGAATTTGTTTTCTTTCATGACTTGAAATACTTCACTCCAAGCTCTTCTTGACTTGAGGGTTTGTATTGAGAAGTCTGTTGTGACTCTGATGGGCTTTCCTTTATAGGTGATCTGTTTCTTTTCTCTAACAGCTTTTAATATTGTGTTCTTGTGCTAAATTTCTAAGATCTTGATTATATGTCTGGGTATAGATTTATTTTGGTTATGGCTAATTGGAATTCTATATGCCTCACTTATTGTATGTCATATTCTTTTCCCATGCTTGGGAAATTTTCAGGTGTGTGTCTTCCATTTGCCTCTATCTTGTTGTCTCCTGGACTTGTTTTGGGTAGGCTGGAGGTCTGAAGTTGCATTTTGCTTCAATATCTTGTTATTTTCTATTTCAAAAGTTTTTGTTTTGTTTTCTGTGTTGATCCTTGTGAGTTTTCATAGTAGGTAGCTTTAACAGTAATATCAAGGCCTCTGTAGGTAAGATTTGTTCTTCAGGGATGTCTTCTATGTGTACAAGGTTCTTGGTTTGTGTCTGTCCTAAGATCCTACCTTTCCAGTTAATTAAGAGTGAGATGTTGCTATCTGTTTGCCTCAGTCCCCAGTTCTCAGAGCTTCCCAGTATTATTAGCGAAGTGAGAACAACTGATTAAAACAGATATGAAATCCTATCTTAGGTAGTACATTTACCAATAATAATAGTATCAAGTACAGTTTAGAAACTAACAAACTGTGGTAACTATTAATTTTGTACTTTTAACCATAGGAGCAAAATCTACAATTATATTACAGAACCAATTGTAAATTGGGAGCTTGTATGCAAAATGTTTCCCCTTGTTGGAGTGGTTTTACCCTGTGGTGGGGAAATTTAAGAACAATAATGGATAAAACAAAGATAACTAAAAAGGAAGTAGAAGCCAGGCTGGAGGACAAAGGATGATCATGCAAGCTTTGGGAAACTAGTGAAGAGGGTAGAAGAGAAGGAATGAAGGAGTAAGTAAGGGATTATCTGAA
>NW_004955436.1:20396110-20508924 GCF_000276665.1 Chinchilla lanigera | reverse complement strand
TTACTATTGTTTCTGACAATTTCATGCCACTAGTCCTGCCTGTCTTATCTTCTGCACCCTGGCTGGGGACTTTACTGTGTGGCTGATGTTTTTCGCTGGTCTCTGTGTCTTCTGCACAGTTCACCTGGATCCCAGCAGTAGGAAAGGGAAGGGCTGGTCTCTGGGCCTTCCCATGCTGTTCACCTGGTTCCCAGCAGTCACTGGTCTCTCTCTCTAGTTGAAAGTTTTAAGAAAAGATATTTAGCAAACCATCTAAGCTGTGTGAGAAAGCTTACTTGAAATCACTGAGCATTAACCTTCAAAACTGGTGATTTTCATCTCAGAAGAGTGTTTAAAATAGTCCAATTCATGATTTTTGTTATTAGAATTGCCTCTTCTCTGCAGTTGGAGCAGTACTTTTGGCACTTAAATTTCTCAGTTTACATAAATTTTAAATAACAAGATATCAATTATGAGCCTGAAGATTTAAGATTTATCATTAAACTCAAAGGAAACAGAGAAATATCATAAATAAAAAGAGCTCTCAGCTTGCAGATGTGAGCTGTTTTGGAAAATACAGATTTTCAATTCTGATTTCCGGTTTGGGCCAAAAAAGTAAGCTCTTACCTTTTCAAAGACATTACAGTCATCTTTCTGTATCCACAGGGAATTGATTTTACCATTCCCTGGGGATACCCAAGTCCCTTATTTAAAATGACAGTTTTTGCATATAATCTATGCAAACATTATGCATGTACTAATACAAAAAAATAAATAATAACTTATGGTGCCCAATACAATGTAAATGCAATATGAATAGTTGTCTGTTATTTGGGGAACAATGATAAGGAAATGTTCAGTACAGACACAAGTTTTTCCCCAATTTTCAATATGTGGTTGGTTGCACCTGCAGATGCAGAATCCATGGTGTGGAAGGCTAACTGTATTGTCTCTGAAACCTTAGGGAGAGTAGATAGGAGCAGGGTAAAAGCAGATAAAAGATGACCTTTATGGGATTGCAATGTCAGCATTTAGCAAGATTGATTTTTGGGGCACATGAAGTCACTCAAATGGGTACAAAAATATAGCTGTGCTGTTGTGCTCTGGAATCATGTAGTAAGATTTCATGTAAAAATCACTCTGATTATGGCTTTTGCAGAGGGTAGCAGCTTTGTTTTTCACAGCTTGTGTTCATAATGTCTACTACAGGGCTGTATCTGTTAACTATTTGTTAAATGAACAAGTGAGTGTACTGGCAGCTCCAGCAACATGAATGAGTTTGTGGAAGAATTCAGACAAGTTTTCTTTCCTGATTTTTAAAAATTTTCTTTGGGGACATCTTTCAACAAATCAACTGTCCAAATATTAACAATAAGGAAAATACCTAGATCATAAGAACTGAATTCCATTCTGAGTCATTAAGTGCAAAACATTTCTTCTATGTTTGGAATAAAGGTGATTGTCTTAGTCTGTTCAGGATACTATAATAAAATACCTAGACTTGGTAATTTAGAAGTAACTAAGTTCTAGTGGCTAAAAAGTCCAAGATCGAGGTGCCAGCAGATTCAGTGTCTCATGAGATGACCCACCACTCTTCATAGATGACCCTTCTTGCAGTATCCTCACAGGGCAGAAGGGATGACAAGCTTTCTTGGACCTCCATGATCAGAGCACATCCATTTGGAAAGGTTCCAGCTCTATTTCCTCCTCATCTCCTAAAGCATTACCTTTAATACTGTTAATGTTAGGTTTCAACATACAAATGTTTGAGGACACACAAAACATCCAGACCATGGCAGTGATCCTCTATGAGATTATTTAAGCAGTTAAGAATAAAAAGATAAGATTAGGGATAGAAAGCACATTGACAATTCACTTCTCAGGGCCCCTACTATGTAGAAAGGGAAGTAGTCATAAGATTACTTAGAATCATAACCTGTATGGCATGCCATCCAGTATGGTAGCCACTAGCCACACAAAACCATTAAAATTACATTTTAAAAGATGAATTAAAATTCAGTTCTTGACTTGCAGTAGTCATTTTTCAGCTTTTCAAAATCATGGATGTGGGGCTGGGGATTTAGCTCAGAGGCACAGTGCCTACCTGGCAAGTGCGAGGTCATCAGTTCAATTCCTGGTACTGGAAAAACAAAAACAAAAACAAAAACAAAAAAATCATGGATGTGAGGGCGATCTGGCTGCAACCTCTGTCACCCCATTGATACCCAGGGTTGACTCGGCCAATCTGGCTGGTTAGACAGGTGTCCCTTTCACCACAACATGTGCGTCCCTCTGGAAGCTGCAAGCTCAGTCAAAGAGGACGATCGCCTGCAATAGAGGAGGCGCTTCCTCAGTCAAGGACACATGAGCAGCTGTGTTCCTCTGCTTGAACCTCCAAAGTAGCTCTCATGTTCTCAAATGTGGTTGGTGGCTACCATATTGAACAGTGCCAATTATAAAACATTTCCATCATGGAGAAATTCTATTGGACAGTACTAGACTGTCACCAAAGCTCTCTTTTCACTGTACCTAGATGAGTGCATTCCTCATCAATAGCACCTTATGACCCATAACACTGTGTAATATATTTTGATAATTTTTTTTGTCTTTTTGAGACAGGGTCTCACTATGCAGTTCAGGCTGGCCTTGAGCTCACTTTGTAGCCCAGGTTGGTCTCGAACTTGGAACCATCCTCCTGCCTCAGCTTCCAGAGTGCTGGGATTACAGGTGTGTGCCATCACACCTGGCATAGTTTGATAAATGTTTTAAAGGTGGAAAGAATGTGTGAAACATTTTTGTTACTTATTTTCAGTTTTGATTATCCTCAGAGACTCATGGGGTGTGTGAAGTTATTTCAGACATCAACAGCCTTAAGTGAGCAATCACAGGGTCGCATTCTTCAGACAGAATGAGAAAGAGAGGATTTATCTGGCCCTTGTCTGCCTGATGTGAAATGAAAAGTTCATTTCAGGTCTGTATCAAAGGAAAGTAACTTCTTAGTTGAAGCTTTAAACATCCCTGCTTAATTTATCCTCTTCTATAAGGATCAAAGCACACAATTTGGCTTTTAATAATCCTATATTAATAACTTTTTAATTTGTCCTTTATGCTCCTTATTAGGGTTTTTGTCTAGATATCCCGCTAAAGTCTCACACAGTCATAGGTGTGGCTCTTTCAGAGGTGGCTGGATCTAGAGTGAGTGGTGCTGGGATCAAGGATGTGTGATTACTAAGTCTGCCCACTGATTGGTTTGGCATAGTTCTGGCTAGGATTAAGTATGTGAGTGCTACACCTGCCCCAGGGTGGTAGCTTGCATAAAATATATGGGACAGAAAAGGGGCTAATATGCTCTCATCTGCCTGCTTGCCGTGGACTTTTCTGTCTGTACTGCCCCTCTGCCATGCCACCCTGCCTTGAAACCAAACAACTATGGACTGAAACTTCTACAGACTGAGCTAAAATAAACTTTTTCTCCTTTAACTCTGGGTGTTCGGTATTTTGTCTCAGCAATGAGAAAAGTAACTAAGACAATCCTACATTCAATTTAATCTAACATGATTTTTTTCCCCTTGAGTGGTTCTGATAGATCATAGTAGTAATTGGGTTTTTCTAATTATAACAGTGAAATAAGTGGACGTCAGTATCAGCTTTTTACTTCTGATGTATTTATTCAACCAATTAACGTTTGGGGAAGCCTAGAGTCAAAGGCCTTGCAGATATACTTGATTGCTGAATGCTTCACAAGTTCTAGGGTTTAGGGTATGGCCATTTGGGGCAGGGTATTATTCTGTGTATTATCCCCCTTCAGGACAACTGCCGCTGCTCTTCTCTGCCTGGACTGCTCTCCCTCAGTGATCTCCATGTCTTGCCTCCCAAACAGTTTTACTTAGAGCTTTGTGGCTGCTGACAATCACAACTGCCAGGTAACTTCCCATTGCCCTTCCAGTTGTATTTTTTCCCAAGGCACTTAGGGTCGCTAACATACTCTATATTGATGTGTGCTACGGTTACCGCTTTTCCCCACTGTAATGGAAGCTTGTGATGGACAGAGAATTTTGTCTGTTTTGCTCACTGTGGCACTCCCAGAATCCTGAACAGTACCTGGTACAGAAGAAGCACTCAATAAATATTTGATGAATACCTGAATGAGGGCTTTTCATTTTTCATCAGCTGGAGGTAGGATGCATTTCAGTCAAATATGTTAATCAGTCTTGGTTGACAACCATTCTTTGAGAACTATGGCACTAAAAAAATATAAATGTAAATCAAATAGTCTCTGTACCCCTAGCAAGGCTATATAGATGAATATGCCATTTGTTTCATCCTGGAATCCCCAACTGATACACCTTTGTATTTAGGGACCAGCGCAACATGGGCAGCTAAAGGTTATGTCAGTATCTTAGTCCTTTTGTACCACTATAAAAAATACCTGAGACTGGTTAACTTACAAGGAACACAGGTATATTGGATCACTGTTCTGGAGCCCAAGAAGTCTAAGGTCAAGGAAATGGTCATTCTCTTCTTCCAAGATGGCACCTTGTAGGGCAAGACCTCCAGGAGGGAGGAAGGCTGGATCCTCACCAGGCAAAATGCAGAAAGGCCAAGAGGCAAAAGGCGGCAGAAATCATCCTTTTTACAACAGCATTAATGCCTTACTCATGGCCTAGTCATCTCTTAAAGGTTCCACCTCTTAATATTGTTACAATGGCGAGAAAATTTCAACATGAATTTTGGAGGGGACAAACATTCAAACCATAGCAGTCAGGATACTGTAGGAGGCAAAATTCTTTTCCTTGAGAAAACTCATACCATCTCTTAGTAAGTCCATCTCTGGCAATGTTTCCTCAATCATTATTTCAGGCCCACGCAATGTCTATCCTACACTTTGCTAAAAAACCATGATTTGATTCTCGGAAGCAACATGCTCAGTGTCTTAGTCACTTTCTTGTTGTTGGGACTCAGTACCTGACACCAGCAAGTTAGAGGAGGGGCTTATTTTGACTCACAGTTTGGAGTGATTTCAGTCCTTAGTCGTCTGGTTCCAGGGTGGAACTAGCATGATGGAAGGGCCTGGCAGGAGGAGAGAAGCGGGGAGAGGAGGGCAGAAGCAGGATGGAGATACATCCTACTGAGTCATGCCTCTGCTAACTGACCACCTTTTCCTACCAAGCACAACCTTCTAACATCACATTTAGCCTGAGGGTCCCCCATGATTTAACTGTCTTTTAAAAGCCCCACGGCATTGATAATTTCCTACCACTTTGTCTGTAATTTGTTAAGCGCCCCCCATTATTATGTTATCCTTCTTTTACTCTAAAATAATAATAAAAAAAAAAAAACCCATGGGCTGGGGATTTAGCTCAGCAGCACAGCACCTGCCAGGCAAGTGCAAGGTCATGAGTTCAATTCACAGTTCTGGAAAAAAAAAAAAAAAATTAAAAGCCCCAGGCTGGGCGTGGTGGCACACAGACCTGTAATCCTAGCACTTAGGAGGCTGAGGAAGGAGGGTTGGTTCAAGTTCAAGGCCAGCCTGCAATACATAGTGAGTTCAAGGCCAGCTTTGAGAAAACATAAGGAGAAATACATAAGGAGACCCTGTTTAAAAAAAAGCTCCCCCCCCAAAAAAAACAGGCCCAGCTATGAGCAAATGAGACTTTAGGAGGAAACATCTGGATATAAACTGTAACACTCAGGAAATGCTACATCCACTTTCTAGTCTTCTGGTAGCTATAAGTGTCTTTGCAAATATGAGGAAGGCCTGTATAGGCTATTAGGGAGCTTCTTAAACAGGACTGTTCAGCTGGGAAAGTGCCTTTTGGGCTTCTCCCCTTTCTCCTTCTTTCCTGGAGTAGGACTGAATGTCAGGAGCTTGCAAAAGTCCTCCTTGGAATGGAAGGAGATTGTAAGGAAGGAAGCCAAGTGTTAAAGATGATAGATCAGACAGAAGAGCCTGGATTCCTGAGGGCCCTGGAGCCAGCATCTCAGACCTGGGGTGCTCGCCTCCAGACCTGTGTCATGGTCTGACAGCTCTCCTGGCCTCCTCTGACTCCCTCTCTACATGAGAGTGGATAAGCCATCGGGTTGGTTACTTTCCTTTTGCAGTCCTTGCCCAGAGGTCCATTCATTCTCTCTTCCATAGTCTGTGCCTGTGGTGGATTAACTAATGGTCAACTTGTAACACCTGGATGAACTGAATCAGTGTGGTGCTGGGTGTGGAAGACCCACCTAAGGATTGCTGCCAACAGTATTAAAGCAGAACTGGAGGGGAAGATGGCGCGCTGTTGATTCTCCTGCAGAAGCTTGTCACGCTGGTTTTTCTGATATGAACTCGGCTGTTATCATCATCAGAGGAGCTCGGGTTGTTGCTGTCGCTGAGGGTGGCTGTGTTTCTCTTTGGGGGAGCTCTGGTCCTTACCTTGAGTGTTGCTTCCTGGCTCCAGTGCAGATCCTTCATCCTGCTGGCTCAGACTTTCTAGCTTCCACCACTGACCTTTGGGCCTTCCCAGTGCAGATCCTTGATACAGACTTGCATGAGACATTTTCATGGGCTCTAGGCCTCCAGTTGGACTAATGGAGGATGTTGCCATGGGGACACTGTTCTAGGTCTTCAGCTGGACTCATGCAGGACATTGCCGTGGGACCCAGGCCCTCAGCTGGATTCTTTGGGTCTCCAGTGCATGGGGATCATTTGAACTCTTCTACATTGGACTTTTTGGGTGAATATTATAAAATAGTCCTATAAATTATGTGTCCTGTAATAAATCTATTCCTCTGTAAACCCTGATTCCAACAGTGCCCTTGAAGGCAGCTGTGTCCTCTGGGTTCTAGTTGGATTGGCCAGTTGAGGCACCTGGAAGGACATCAGTGTGGGAGTAGAGAATGACACATTTCCTTACTGGCTCTCTGCTTGGGTTATCTTCAGTCCAGCAGGGGCTCTGTTCCTCTGTGGTCATAGTGCCTGCCTGAGTCCCCTCCTCCAAGGGGCCAGGTCTTGATGGGAGACTGTGACACACACCATCTCACCCACTGCTGCTAACTCCAGGGGACATCACCACCCCTCGATGGTTTCCTTAACCTTATTCGCAGATCTATAAATAGTGGCCTCTTCACACTTTGTTCAGTTAAACCCTTCTGACTGTGTCATCTGCTTCATGCTGGGATCCCCAACCGATAGAGCTTTGTATTTAGGTTCCCTACTGGAATCGGTGAAATTTAATCCTGACTGTTACAGCCTACAGGGGCCAGGTGGTTTGAAAAATATCTATATTTAGAGCCTAGATTCACACAGTTCATAAAATGAACACATGGTGAAAATAATCTTTGCCTTAAATTTTCTTTGCAAACTAAGTGAAATTTAAAAAAATTCCCTTTCTAACTCTCCTGTTCTTGGTCTCTCACTAAGTTTTTTCCTCATAAGCTTATCCAACAGTCAAGGGCCCTTCTATCTGATGTTCTTTGACTAATCAGTCGGTCAAAGTAGGTTATTGGACATTTCTTGATCATCTCACTGTGTAAGGTGCTGAGGTTTGGTGGTGAGGAGGACAAATAACCTCTGCTGTCATGGAGCTCACTTGTTTGACAGGGCAGTCAGATACCAGACAGAGCCTTACTAGTGTGACCTATTCTAATGGGATCCAGTGAGTGTATAGCCCAGTGGAGGGATATAGGCAGGGACTTGGGGAGATGGCATTTAAGTGATGACATGAGTTAAATGTTGAGTAAAAAAATAAGGAAACATGGAGATGGGATCAGGGTGAACTTTCATGGTAGGCAGCATAAAAGGCCTCGTAAGGGAGACTGAGCCTTGTGTATTTCTGAAATTGGGGGCTATCTGGGCAGAAATGGGAAGGGTAAGGCTGGAGTGGTGGGCAGAGGTCAGAATCTGTAGGGTCTGTGAGGCTTTTTAGAGGATTTTAGATTTTAGTCAAAGGGCCATGGGAAGCCATTTGTGGTGATCAAAAGACTGTCTCACAGGCCTCCAGAGAAAGGGAGTGAAATCATGCGAGGGGGCCAGCAGCTATGTTCTGAAGTCCATCCCTCAGTTTGCTCTGAGTGTGGCACAGGGAGCTCCAGCCAGTGCCTGACCAAGCAGAGTTCTCAAACAGTTCTATCCCTGGGGGATAGAGGACTCCTTGGGAGACCATCTTAGTTCAAGTGATATGGCAAGTGAGTTCATCAAGAATGGCGTTCACAAGAGACTAAAAGAGCAGGAATGAATAAAGTTTTATTAAGCTGGCTGACGGACAGTCTCTAACCAGGAGCCAGAGAAGATGATCTGAGTCTCACCTTTAGTTTAAGCACATTTTTAGGTTTCCATAGTAACCATTGCCTCATTTTTGGGAATCTTACAAGAATGTCACACAATTATCACAAAGTTTACTTCTCCCAGAAGCTGTTGGACAGCTGGATCCTAGACGATCATTGCAGTTTAACTTTAGCCTACTTCCCAATTTGTCCTGTTTGTTCTGTTCCCATTTTATGACTTTGCTCTCCTTTAAGTGGGTTGATAACTAACCAAAGGGAGGGGGTGAGGAATGGGGTCAACTACAGCTTAAGTGAACTTAAGTGACTGCTCTTAACATAGAGTTAAAAAAAGAAAATGGGGTCTCTCTTGCCCTATCACAAGGACTTCCCCACAACCATATTTTCCTTAGACTCTATGGCAGTCAGGGCACTTCCCCTTACCTTCCTTCCTTCTTTTCTTCACTTCAACTTGTGTCATGGTCTGATGGCTCTGCTGTCCTCCTCTGACTCCATTTTCTCTCATAGCCATTTTCCCTAATAACATCTTTGCATGTTGAATTCTGCCTTGGTGTCTAGGATCTGAGCAATACATTGTAAGAGGGACATTTACTAACTGAAGCATGTTGGATGAGAGGTCCTGTCAGTGAGAGAGATGAAAATCATATCATATGCAACATGGTTGAAGGACCATGCTGTTTAGCTAAATCCCTGGCTAAGGACCATGGAAGGATTTTGAGCAAGGAAAAGCAAGTGAGGTTTAAGTATTTAAGAAGGAATTTTCAGGTGCTGTGGCCAACGAAGGATGAGTCAGGAGATAAGGGTGGCTAGTGACCATAGGGTAACAGATTTATGGAGCAACTAATGCTCTAGTCCAGCCTAGACCTCATGGCCTAGGGCTTCAATTCCCATCTTGCCAATAGCCTTCTTCTAACTTGGGCAACAAAACCCCAACCCTAGCCCAACCTCTTTGTGCCTACACATGCCCGATAGCTGCTGGATTATACATAGCCCACATCACACATTTGGGGCCATTTCACCTTCCTGATCTCTGGCCAGACTCAGTCTCAGGCTCTTTTAATCAGTCTCTATCCCTCATTCTTCACAGTAGGCTTATTTTTATACTTGTATTTGTTTAAAACTCCTCTCTATTTTCTTTAAACCTAACGTGCCGGCACCTGTTCCCATTCACAGAAAGTGACTGCATCTTTCACTTCACATTGAAATTAAAGTCAGTAAATGAAAACTTCTTCAACTTCTTGCCACCAAATCACCAAACTTCACAGTGTCTGGAACTTCATTCTGTCTGCCTTATCTTTTAAGACTTGTCTGTTTTCCTCAGGTGAGTGAAAATTAGGAAGGCTATTGTTTTGGACAGAACACTTGTACTGGACCCCATCAGAACAGATAAAAACCAAAATGGAGGCGCTTGTGCTAAAAATCCATGGCACGGACCTGAAACCAAATTGTTTGTCTGCCCTCCTGAGAAATTAGGGGAGAGATAATATCCACATCCTTATAGAGGACCAGTCTTAGCTGACCTGCTAAGGAAGTCCCCTGTGCTTTAAATCTTACGCAGAAAGTGACCCCTAGTAAACTGATGTTCACAGATCAGCTTTTTATATAGGCACACTTCATTTATTGGATCTTGCTTTATTGTATTTTGTGAATATTGCTGTTGCTTTTCTCTTTTTTTTACAAATTGAGGGGCCATGGCTACTCTGCATCAAGCATATCTGTTGGCATCATTGGGTCTCTGTGTCACATTTGATATTTTTAAATTGATTATGTTTAGAATAATGTTACTGCACATTTAGTAGACTACAACATAGTATAGACGTAACTTTTATACATGCTGGGAAACAAAAAAAAATTCCCACGGCTCCCTTTTTTTGTGCTATTTTGTCATTATTGCAGGGGTGTAAAACCCAACCTTCAGTATCTCTCAGGTGTGCTCTTAGGCTGCTTCCTGTTCCTGCTCAAGCAAACTTATAAAAACAGGCTCTTCTGTCCTGCTGAACACCTACTTTGAGATGAGATGCTGCCTGATTCATGAATTGCAAATAAAAGACAATTATGTGACTTAATGAGATTTGTTGCAGAGTCTTTGACACCTATCTCTTGTATGTGAACACCTTTCATTTACTTCTTTCTGCTCTTTCTGAGGAAGTCAGACCCGATTCTTCCACAGTTCCCTGTACTGGTTCCTTAGTGTTTGGCTCATTTATTTATTTAGCTAGTTAGCTAGCTAGCTGTGTGAGAGAAGGAAGAGAAGCCGTAAAGCACGACACTCTGCTTACATTCCTTTGGGCTTAGTGCTGGGTATGAAACCCTTTGGGCTCAGTGCCACCCTGGAGAGCTGCTTTAGCCTGATCTCCAAGTGAAAGCACTGAAGTCAAATGCTTCCTCCTGTGCATCCTAAGCTGCTGTTGCCCACGCCCTGTTCTAGTGCCCACGCCACAGCCGCTGCTGTTCTTTCAACAGTGACATGTATTCTTAGTTTTATTTTTTTGTTAAAATGACAAAAATTTTAGCATACAAAATTTCCATGTAAATGTTCCTCAAATGCACTTAGTTACAGAGCACAGTGTAGAACCTGTTCTGGACTGACTTTATCAGGAATCTAACTTCAAAGAGCATATCCTTGTTTATGGTTCTGTGCCATTTTACTGGACTAACCCAGGGCCGTTTCAGGGGTATGACCCTGTGCTCTCTGGCTGAGCTGGAACAGTCCTGGGCTTTCGAGGAGGCACATTCAAGTCTTGTACTATTGTACAAATCGGTCATTTTAGGAACTTTGAACTTTAAGTGATTATATAGTTAATTCCTTCTCTATCTTTATGTCAGTTAATACAAGGGCTTAAACAAATAACTCAATCTTTGTTTTAAAGATCACTGAAAATTATGTGATGTATATGCAGCTTTTCAAAACGTATGCGTCTCATATAATAAGATCTGAGCTTCAGGTAGTACACATAGAACTTCAGGTTGATTTTCCTTGAGCACTTGATACTCTTAATATTAAATTCAAAAAAATTTCCCTTGGAATTTACATTTAGCTCCAGTTACTTGGCTTTGTCTCTTTTCCCCTTCAGAGCCTATTCACAGGTTGTCTGGATTTTCTGCCATCAGCCCTTTACCTCAGGCATTCCCACTTCTGCCCTTGGCACTCCAGAGAAAGGGCTCTAATCAAGGAAACCACTGTCCCATTATTGCTAAATACAATAAATGCTTTTCATTTCTTAGCTTAACCTCTCAGCAGTACTTGAGGAAGCTGCCCACTCACTTTCTTCCCTTGGTTTCCATGACAATGCACTCTTTTGGTTCTTTTTTTCTTCCCTACCTCTCTGGATACTTTTAAGTCTTTTTCTACCCATGTCTGAAGTCTTCGCATACCATACATCCTGTCATAGGGAGGAGAAAGAAATGGCACAGCAGTCTGACAATTTAGAGACATTGGTACCCAGTTGTGTTTCCGGTCTTCATAATAGGAGAAAAAAAATCAGTTGACATCCTGCTTATTATGGTTTGGGGGATATTCTGCAAGGGGGAACCATATAATACAGGACACATATTTTATAAGATTGTTTACGGGGGCTGGGGATATGGCTCAGTGGGACAAGCACCTGCCTAGCAAGTTCAAGGTCCTGAGTTTGATTCTTAGTAATCCCCCCCAAAAATATTATTTATAATAGTCACCCAAAGAACGATATACAGAAGACTGCAGGAAATCTGTCTACACACTAAGACCAAGGAAACTAGCTGAGGGCCTGGATCCCACGGAAATGTCCTGCATGAGTCCAGCTGAATACCTAGAGCCCATAAAGATGCCTCCCATGAATCCAACTGGGGGCTCAGAGCCCATAACAATATCTCATGCAGGCCTGTTTCACGGATCTGCTCTGAGAGGGCCCAAAGGTCAGTGGTGGAATCTAGAAAGTGTGTGCCAGCGGTATGAAGGATTTGAGCTAGCAGGCTGAGGGATCTGCACTGGAGCCAGGAAGCGACGCTCAGAACCAGAGCTCCCCTAAAAGGTACCACAGCCATCCTCAGCAACAATGAGGTCCTGAGATTCTCTGATGATCAAGATGGCCGAGTTCCCATCAGGGAAGCCAATGCAGCAAGCTTTTCCAGGAGACCAGCAGTGCACCATCTTCTTCTCTGGAGCCAGGAAATGATGCTCAGAGTGCAGATCAGAGCTTCCCCAAAGTGAACCGAAGCTATTTTCAGTGCCAACAAGGTCCTGAGCTCCTTGGAGGATGAAAACAGCCAAGTTCATCAGGAAAGCCAGCATGATGAGCTCCTCCAAAAGAACCAACAGCTCCTTGCAGCTTCTACCAGCTCCCAACAGCTTCTCTTCTTCTTCTCCAGTTCTGCCTTTTATGCTGCTGGCAGCAATCCTCAGGTGGGCCTCCCACACGCAGCACCACACTTACTCAGTTCAGCTGGAGGTTGTAGGTTGACCACCAGTTGTCGATCCACTACACTGCAATATAGATGAAATTTTAAAAAACATTTAAAGTCATTTCTTGTGCGTGTGTGGTACTTGGAATTGAACCCATGACCCTTGTACTGAGCTACATCGCTGGTTCTTTTTTTTTTTTTTTTTTTTTTTAATTTGTTTTTGAGATAGGGCCTTGCTAAATTGTTAAGTTGCACAGCTTGGCCTCAACTTGTGATTCTCCTGCCTCAGCCTCCAAGAATCCTGGGAGTACAGGTATATGCCCCCATGTCCATCTTCAAAGTCTCACTTTTACTTCAAACTACCCTTTGCTCTAAACTTTAAATCCTTCTGTCTATCGTGTTTGACATAATGCACAGCTTTCTGAAGCAAAGTTTCTATGAATGTCTCAGTTTTTCTGTTCTTGGTGGACATAGAGATGTGCTTTCGATGGAGTGAATCACTGAGAGTGAATGCGTGGTACATATTTCCAAATTAAACACAAGTTCAAGATGAAACCATGGCATATTGATCTCTTTCTGTTTCCCAAAATGTTGTTAGGTGGTTTGTGACAGTGTTTAGCAGGTAATTTGAATATGTGCTACGAAAAGAGGTTTGACAAGGACTTCCATGAAATTCTTTAGAACAGGCGAAAAGTATGGTCTTGTATATGGGGACATTTGTGATTGAATGTTGCTATGCGAGATACAGATTAACAACTGATGTGTGGGTAAAAGGAAGTTTCACATGGATCAGGATGGCAGGCAGAAGGACAGAGTCTGTAATTATAGTTGCTAATATGTAGCCACTTACCACACAGAGCTTCACAATTGTGGAGTTTAGGGCTCTGAGCGATTGTAGGATTGTGTGTGCCAGTGACCCGGTAGATTCTCCCAGCATTGCACCCAGTGGCTACATGTGGACTTGCAGAGGTGACAACAGCCAGACACTTAACACGTTTAGTGCTGTAAATCTCCCTTTCACTGAACCCTAGAAATTAAAGAATAAGGCATGTGAGGAAAGTCTGTCAGGTCAGCAGCTGAGAGATTGCATGGGAACATGTTTTCAAAACACAGGCGCTTTCAAAAAGAAGGCAGTCAAGAGGGAACATGATGATTGGATGTTCATGGATAAAAAGAAGAGCTAGTATACTTAATCTTTAAATTGTTGCTTATCTGGGCTGTACTCAAAAGTGAAATAATAGTAAACTGCTAAAACCTTTAGCCGAATTAATACTACCTCACCCTGCTTCACTATAATTCTCATAGTAGTAGTTTAAGAAATTTTGTTTAGTTTTTGAATATTGAAATCTGCCTTAAATCTATGACCCTCCTGTCCAGTAGGACACTGCTTTGCACATTTCTCTCATGGGTTCATGGCTAGTCTCCTCTTAGAGGAGGAGTCACCCTCGTGACTTTTGTATGTACGAGGATGGCAGTAATGCAGAGGGACTAAGAACCAGGGTGTCAGGAGGGCAGAGATGCCCCTTAGGGTGCTCAGACTCTGCTGCCCAGCTTCAAATGTAGGACCAAGTAAATGTGTGTTGGGTTCTCAGCTAAGCGGGTGTTCACTTACTTACGTAAGGACGTACGTATGTATATATACATGTATTGAAGTAAGGTTTTTTATATCAGTAGACACTGAAAACATTAAACATATTTTATTGATCATTTCCCGAAGTGTCCTATTAGGAATTTGTGAATACAGAAAAATAATTCGTACTTCGTGAGTTGTCCTGGTAAGATTTTCTAAGATGCTTAGGGCATCTACAAAGCAGCTATTTTAAGATCAAACGTCCACACACACGATTTGTTAATTGGTAATTCAAAATATAAAACAAACCACTGCAGAAGCCAGCATGCATTTTTAATGTAAGCTTGGTGAGAGGAGCGGTAGAATCCAGGGGATATGGAAGATCCACATCCCCCAAGTTCTGTCTTTGGCGATGTGCTCCCTGTGAAGGGAGTCCGCTGAGTCCGTGAGTGCGTCTGTCACTGTGGCACACAGTTCCCCTTGCTCCTCTGGTGCGGTCCGTCCCTACTTCTGCCCCGCGTGCCTTCACCAGTGTCCAGGACAGGGGACGTACTAGTCACTGCGTTCAGTGTTCCGCTCAGCATTCGCGGGCCTACTCAGTTCTCCAGTGGAACACAGCCCGGATCCCAACGGCAAATGGCTTTCATTATTCAGCAGAATAAACTTCCCTGAGACCTTTTCCAGCCTGGAAGTGGCAAACAATCCCGCGAATTGGCAGAGGAGGAAGACTACTCCTCAATCACTGTACACAGGTGGTTTTCAGCCCCATTGCTGGGCATGGCAGTCCTGCCAGATTAAATGACAAGCGGGCCTGGGCTGGCCGAGCGAGACACTGGCTATGTCTCCAGCAGCTCAGTAGGTGGCACTGCTGTTCTCTCTGTGCGGCTGGAGGCTAGGAGCTCGGGTGGGCAGGGACGCAAAGCAGCGACGCAAAATAGCCTTTGGGGCTGAGCGGTATCACAAACGCATTATGATGTGGTGGCGGCTGCTGCGGTCTGTCCCTGCTTTCAGAACTTTTCAGAGAAAGGACCCCTCTTTGGAAGCTGATTGTGAGACTGGAGATGTAAGTAGCTAAACCACTGGCCTAAAATAAGCAGGTTAGGGGTCGGCTTCTCTGCAGACAGGTCTGGGAGGGGCCGGCAGCCTGAGCCAGCAGCAGGTCCTTCCCTCCTGTAAATCTGGTCTCAAAAATTTTGCCACAATGGCCAGATCTTTAAAGCTCCAGTCTGGAACCAAGCTAACAAAAATCTAGACTGCCTTCAACAAGTGACAGAGCTCTATCTGTGACATGTAGGTGCAGACTCTTCCTGCTCAGCCTTTTTTATTAGTGCATGTTTGCAGTACATGGTGATTGTATTTATCATGGAGAGTTGGTACCCACACATAACATACCTTAATTCTTCTTTTCCTTCCATTCCCTACCCTTCTTTTCTGTCCCTGCTCCCTCCAATCTTGGTTCCTTCTTGTTTACAAAAGCTCTACTTTTATTATTTTTTCCCTTCTTTTTAAAAAATCCCCTTTCCTTCCCCTACTCCATCTCTTGTTTCCCCATCCATTTGAAAATGATCTCCCTACTTCCCAGTTTCTTATGTAAGAGAAACCATGCTGATTCCCATGGTCTGTTTTCTTGCTGACATAGAAATATCACACCTTATCAGTGCCTCTACATGGGGTTGAGAAAATACGGCCCCTGTAATTACCCTTCATTTACTGATGGCTAAGTCTCAACTAATGTTATGGATGGAATGTTTGTCCCCGCCCCCTCCCAAATTCATAGGTTGAAGTCCTTAGGGTCAAGGCAATGGTATTAGGAGGCGGAGACTTTGGGAGGTGATTGGGTCATATAGATGGAGCCCTCATGAATAGCTTTGGTGCCCTTATTAAAGAGACTCCAGAGAGATCCCTCATTCCTTCTGCCGCGTGAGGTCAGTGAGAAGATGACTTTACATGAAGAACTGGGTCCTCACCAGATTCCACGTCTGCTGTCACCTTGGACTTCCCAGTCTCCAGGATTGTAATCAATATATGTCTGTTGTTTGTAATTCAGTCTATGGTATTGTCGTTGTAGCAGCCTGATGGACAACCGAAGATATGCCTTCTTTTTATAATTTATTCTTGCCAGATCCTTATACAAAAGTTATAGGGAACCATGAATCATTGGAATCTATTTTCTGTATTTTAGTTTATCAGGTGAATCTCTGCCATGTTAGCAAGTCTTTCTTTACCTTCAAGAGAGAAGCAGTAATGCTGTCCCTTTAAAATTTAAGTGGAACCAATTCTATCAGATGAATGTGATTGTATGTATTGCAAACACAGATAAAGAAACAAAACTAAAATGGATACAAAGCAACTGTGCGGAGAGATATGTGTGTTTGTGGATCGTCACATCTACCTCTGCCTAATGCCTGGCGTGTGTGCTGCTCCCATCCTCTCCTTAGGGGGAGCATTGTAAACATGGAATATTTTCTTTCTAAACCAGTTGTTGTCTCAGGCTCTTGGGCACATGGGATAAAACTTACCTCCCTGGTTTCAGCCATGGCTGAACTTTAATGTTTCTATTACATAGTCGATCATGATAAGGGCCAAAAATCTGAGCTAAAATAATGAAACAAATACTCCATAATTGGTTTTGGGAATTACTTAGCTTTAGATCTCAAAAGAAACACAGTGAATCACCAGAATCTCAAGATGATGAAATTAATGCTCAAAAGACAAGCTGGTGTGTGTGTGTGTGTGTGTGTAAATCTCTTTCTTTCTTTTTTTGTTTGTTTTTTTTTTTGAGACAGGGTCTCCCTGTGCAGGTCTGGCTGGCCTTGAACTCATTATGTAGCCTAAGCTGGCCTTAGATTTACAGAGATCTTCCTGCTTCAACCTCCCAAGTGCTGGGATTACAGGCGCGTGCCACCATGCCCAGCAGGGAATTCTGTTACTTATGAAGGTGGAATCAATTGTTCCAGAGCAATCCTCCATTCAGGAATAACTAGGAAAGGCTGGATAAAACCCTATAATATCTGAAGGCATAGAACAGCTATCTAGGCAGTAAAATTTAAAGGGGCAAGAAAAGGAAAAATAAATGAAGTATCATTCAGACTGGTTTTCCCCAACCTCAAAGCACTTGGAAATATGCGAGTTTAACTGAGAGGCTGAGAGACTCAGCACAGCTTCCTACAGTTTTATGGGGCATCCGAAACAAGCACAGGGTTTTAGAGACAGCCAATGGTTTAAGTAGTGCTGGCGAACCTATGGCACGTGTACTGCAGCAGCCTGTTTGTTACCATTGAAAGCTCTAAAAGGTTCACCATCACTGGTAGGGTCTCGGCAACAGGATTCTAACTGGGACCCTCCAATGACTATCCCATAGGAAGCATGTAACTAAATGGCTGAAGCCCAACTTCAAATCACCTCAATTTAGGACGGGATAGGGTATGCTACTACTCCTTTACTGCCTTCTGAAAGCAAAAATAAACATTCTTTGCCAGGTGTGGTGGTGCATACCTGTAATCTCAGCTCTTGGGAAGCTAAATCAAGAGGAATGCTATGAATGGGGCCAGGCTGGGACACATACTAAGTTCGAGGCCAGCCTGAACCACAGTGCAAGACCCTGTCTCTCACACACCCCCAGTTAGTGAATAAATATTCTTTTTAGGAAGACAACATTATCCTGACCTTTTGCATTACCCAAAAAAACTTTGTACTGAAAATGCAACGTCATTACCTGTATTTACATCAGGAGAAGTAGACTTTAAGGCAATACACATTTCTAAACATTAAAAAGAACATTGCATAATAAAGTGGTCATTCCAGCAAAAGTATCACAAGTGTAATTTTGTGTGCATCGTGTACTACATAGGACAGTACTTAATAGAACAAAATGGATAAACATAAAAATGTGCAATAATAGTAGAAGCTTTGACTGATAGAACCAATATCAAAAATAAATGATAAATAAATAAAATATCAGCAAGGGGTAAAAAGGATTTGAATAACATAATTAATAAAAATAACCTGCTATATAATACACACTTAACAACTGTGCATGGAACATTTGCCAGAATTGATCATATGTTGGGTTATAAAGTTTCAAGATACCTCAAATGATTTTTAAGTTGCACAGAGTATGGTCTATGACTGAGGCAGAATTAATCTTTTAGTTAAAAGTTAATATAGAAATAAAAACTTTCAAGTGTCTAGAAATTAATATACTTTTAAACATATGTTGAAGAAACCACAGTGAAAAAATATTTCAAATTGAATGAAAATAACATAATGGATCAAAATTTATAGGATGTTGTTGAAGTCATTCTGAGGTAGTTTTAAATGCCATGTGTTAAGAAGGAAAAAAGGGAAAAATCAATGATCTAAGAATCTAGCTCAAGAAGTTAGATAAATAACAGGAAATTACACATGAAGATAGTAACATAAATTGATGCAATAGAAAACAAATGTAGGATAGAGGAAATAGAAATAGAGAAAATCAAAGCTGCTTTTAGAACAATGTAATGTAATTGAGAAACCACTAATAAGACTAATAAATTGTCTATTTCTTTGCTGAAAGAAACTGTCAGTGAGTCCTTGATTGATCAATATTGCATGTCTCTATCTGTTTTCATGAGAAACCACTTTGAAGATATCAATATGTAATAAAACAAGCATTGTTAATTTCCTACCACTTTGCAAATCTGTATTGTCTGTACTGTTCTTTTGCTATTTTGTAAAACGTTGTCTGTTAATGTTTTCCTCCTTCTATTTTTAAAATAAAAAAAGACTAATAAATTCGGAGAAGATGTACCTTATTACTCCTCGACATGAAAAGGGGAAATTACTGCAGAGTTTTACACATCAAGATATAACAACCAATTTATGCCTATAAATATGAAAATGTAAAAGTAGTAAATAAATCCCTTAAAAGTACAGCAGACAAGAATGGACACAAAAAATGTAAAATTCATCCAAGATAATTAAATCTCTGCTTGGGAACAATTCAAGATCAATCAACATTGGAATGGATAAATACATTGCAGTATGTTCACATTACAGATCACCATGTGACAATGAAAATGGATAAACCACTCCTACAGGCCACAACGTCAATGCATATCATAAACGTGTGTACATATACATACATATAAAATACATACACATATATGTAGTTTTGAGTAAAAATACACCTTCATAAAAAATATAAAAAAATCTCATCCATGCATGTACACACAGGCACACACATTGAAGCACAAACACACATTCAAGAAAATGGTTCCCTCTGGGGGAGAGAAAGGGAGAATCTTTTAGGGTGCTTGTGAAATATTCCAGTTCTTGGCCCTGGTTACACGAAAGCATTCACTTTGTGGTAACCCATCTTTTGTGCAAGTAAGGTTTCAAAGATGAATCAAGAAACTAAAGTGAGAAGAAGCATTTTAAAAAAGCATTGCAATATATAAGTATAATTTTGAACTTTTTCTCAATGCCTCATGACACTTCAGCTGTTGCAGCTTCTCTTCATCTCTGTTACTAAGAGCTCTTTGGGTGCAGATCAAAGTGGCCCAATTGACACCCTTAAAAAGAGACAATATTGTATCTGAAAAGGTGAAATAGGTCCAGGAGCTCACATGTGATGATCAACATTGATTTCTCATCTCCCAACTCTGCTCATCTCTGCATTTCCTTCTGCAGGCAGGCTGTCTTTTCCTAAAGGCAGCAGAGTTCCAGCAGGAGCGCCAACAGCTGGATTAGAATGGACGCTGCTTGGTAAATCTGGGTGCACTGGACTGGAGGGGCTTTGGTGCTGGAAAGCACCTGTATTACATCTGAGTAAAAAACAGAGTAGCTGCCTTGAATCAAGTGCAACTTCATGATGTATTAAAAGCCTTTTGCCTTCTTTCAACCAAGTTACAGTTTTGAAGCCAGCTTTCCACTGAAATGCTGGAGCTGCTACTATTTCTGAGCTATTAGTTGATCAAATGTTCAGCTGCGGTAGGTGCAGGCCTGAGACCAGCCTTAAGAGCAGAACTGGGAGAGAGGGGTGGGGCTTTGTGATTGACAGCCCCATCCAGATTGTGGGTATCATGAGCAAAGAGCTTCAGGGAAGGGATGCAGGCAGGCAAAAGCCATATGTCTACTCTTTGCTAAATAATTTGTGGTTTCGCACATTAGAAAGTGTAAAATACTGCCAAATTGCCCTTTGAAAGAACTCTGACAGATGGACAAGAAAAAGACAGATGACCCAGTACTGTACCAATTGTACCGATTGCCTCCACCCTTGCTGTACTGAGTATTATCAATATTTAAAGATTTTTGACAGTGCAATGAGCGAAAGTGACAGTATCTCATTTGCCTAATGCCTTTTGGCCACTTGTGTTTCTTCTATAACCTGCCCGTTCACCTAACGCCAGGGTCCTACGATTGCCATGGGGGCACAGATTGAGAGTGATCTTCTGGCAAGGAGGACAACTTTTCCTTTACTTTAGGGTTGCAGTGGGTGATGGTGGTAAAGAGCAGACTGGCTGGGAGTCAGTTTTATTACTGTTTTAACTCTCTAAACAATGCACCTTATACCCCAGCCCCTGTACTTTTGCACATACCTCCCACTGTCTCTATACTTTCTTCTGACTGTCTTTTCTCATGCCTTGTACTATTTCTGTTAGTATTCCGGATGTCAGTGCTGTCTTAGTTACTTTCCTAGTTGCTGGGAAACAATATCTGACACCCACCCGCAAGTTAAAGGAGAGGTTTATCTCGGCTCACAGTTTGTAGAGCTTTCAGTCCATCGTCCGCTGGCTCCAAGGCAGCGGGCAGCATGGCACAGTGATGCTGAACCTTTTAGAGTCCAAGTGCCCAAACTGCAACCCCAAGCCCACTCATTTATTGCAAAGTGCCAACACTGCAATAAAACCTGAATATTTGATAGTTGGCTGCTGGGATGACTTGGCTTACCTTCGGACAGAGAGCGCCCTGTGCGCCTGCTGCGGCACGTGTGCTGTTGGTTCGCCACCACTGCTGGAGGGTCATAGGGGAGGAATAGTTACACACAGCATGACATGCAGGGGGCAGAGAGGGAATCAAGGGAGGAGCTGGGAAGGGAGATAAATCTTTCAGGCCACGCCCCTAGTGACCTGCCTCTTCCCACCAGACCCCACCTCCTACCAAGTCAGCTATAACCCCCATAACCCAATCACCTTCTAAAAGCCCACCTGTGAGCACACGAGGATTTTTTTTGGGGGGGGGACATCTAGGTATAAACAATGAATGCTTTATTTATTGTGTCTATCTTCTCTTGTTCTGTTCTGTTATTTTATTTCTGTTTTCTTGTTCCGCTCCATTTAGCTTCTGAAGATCATCAGTTAATTGTATGGCAGGCAATTAATTTGTTACAAAAAGCTCTCATTCTTCTTCCTTTGGGTATTGGTTTAAATCACTCCCAGACTGGCTTGGAGGACTTCTGAATCTGCTTTCTAATAACAGGCAAGGAAGCAGCCAGATGGTCCAGCTATGACAGCACACCTAGGCAGTCAATGCTAGATATTTTGGTGAGATAAATTGTATCACAGCAAAAAAAAAACTTCTGACACATAGAATGAGTCGTGGGCATGACTTCCCCGTAGGATTTGAAGTCAACTCTGGTTTACTTTCTTCTGACTCACTAATTAAAACATAAATTAGTTTGATTATTATTTCTCTTTGGCTTTTTTAGTTCAGGGAAACATTCTCAGCTGGATAATAATATGGCAGGGACAAAGGTGACTGTAATTCTGTCTTCACAGATGTCACCCTGGTAAGAGATGGTGACATCTGAGGAGCTCTCCTCTCACTTAGGAAGACCAGAACCAAGTCAGTCTATTTGCTGTCACTCTGTGCTCCCTGCTCCAGCTGTAGCTGGTCTCTGCAGGACTGGTGCAGAGAATCTCTCAAGACACACTGTTTGCCTTCCTGGGTTGTGAGTCAGATATGGCTGTCACCTTAGTCTGGTGCTCTGTGCAATTATTTCATGAACAGCTGCCACTACACTTGGAGCCCCGGCCACCTGTCTGTTTGTTCAGAGGGGAGATTGCCAGCCAAAAACAGTGAGCTTGGTGCCACTGTTAACCAAAGAGGATTAGTTGAACAAATAGAAGTCTACAGCAAGATGTGATCCTGTGAAAAACCAGCGAGCCACGTGATGAAAATTACTTCTTCAATGTTTTAGCTTTTTTGTTCCCAGTTCCAACACACACACACACACACACACACACACACACACACACATTGTAAGTTGTTACACAACTGGACACATTTACATAGGGTCATGTAAATTTATTATGCACAAATACAGTCACATATAGTCATAAATATTTACACAAAACTACATGCACACTTGCACAAAACTACACACATACTTACATGCCCTCACACATAAGTATGCACTTGCACAAATACATTCACACACAACCACACTCTCTCTCTCTCTTCAAAAATATTTCCTGGTCTGCACTCCTGGTTGAACTTCAGTAATTTTATTTCAGGAATAGTTTTTTGACAAAAATGCTAACAAGTGAATTGAATGTGAATTTCTTTACCCAGAACATTACAATAGTCTGTGATTTCAGTAGAGCATTTAACATATTCCAATAAATATGGTCTATGATATCACACTGACAGCATCTCCATCTAAAATATGTTTCACTACTAACACTCCCAGCTAAGATATATTGAACTTCATGACCAGGTGGGATAAAAGTACCCCTATTATACTTGTTCTATAAATTTAAACTCTGACTTCCATATTTTCTTAATGTATGGTATCTCTTGGTTCTCTATGGTTTGTTGTATCTGCCTGGTAGATGTAGTAGAACAACCTTCTGTTAACAATGGCTTTTAACCTTGCCTTACTTAACAGATGATACGGATAATATTGGTGATCATCACTTCACCAGAGCAACAAAACCGCTGGTTCATCAGTTTTGAAGAGCTCAGATTTATTTTAGAGTCTTCACATTTATGTAGCCAGTGCCTTGATTTATGGTATTTCCTTTCTTGTCCGTTTATAAACAGCAGTGTGACTTTCTCTTTTGTTTTGTTATCTACTGCATTTGTTTCTCTAGAGTCAGCATTTTATTTTATTTTTTTGCTGTGTTGAATATAAACATCTCACTCTACCCCTCCAGTGGGTTTACATGGAAACTTGTATATGTGTGGTGGAATGTTTAAGGGCAACGCCTCGCATGCCCTTTTCAAACAATGTGTAATTATGGTGCATATTTGTTCTTACATAGGCATATGTATTTATAAATAACATAGTGTGTTTATGTATACATGGCAAAGGGCATGAAATTTAAATACATTGTGTAAACACTCAAATCTGGTAGCTATTAATAGCTGTTACTCTCACTTGAACTACCATGCCCTGCCTAAAAGACAAATTAACATGATGTTAAAGTAAAAAGGACACTTAAGTCACTGAAAATATACTATGGTATAGTGAATACTAATAGTGGTTAAATTAGAGTGATGCAGTTGGTAATTTTTCCTTTCTCTCTACTATCTAAGTGTTTTATAATGTAATTTTACTCTATACAGGAAAGAATGCATTTATTATTTTGAGAAAGGCAAACCAGAAGAAAGACAGTAAAGCGGCAACATTAACAAACGTTTGTAAAAATTTTCCAGCTTGGGAGACATGGTGTGGATGTGTAGTAATGTTGTTACGGTTCTCGTCCTCCATCTCTTGTCTCCTTTTGCAAAAGAGTCCACTGATTTGTGTGTGTCTTCCCTTTGTTGTTCTTGATAACCCTTAATAATCTTAAGGTTTGGTGTTTTATTTCTTTAATTTAAAAACTACCAGATTGAAAATCTCCTCCCCTCTCCTCTTCTCTCTTCTCTCTCTCTGTCTCTCTCTCTCTTTCTTTGTTTCTCTCTCTCTCTTAATAACTGTCTTCTTGTTTGGCTTCTATGGTGGTTCTGATATTATTTGACATAAAATGTTATCAATTGACTGTTCTGAAATAATGAGTTTACCTGTAGGAGGTGTGTTATGACATGCGTTATGACATGAGTTAACTGAACATTATAATAGATCACTTTAAAATAGTTTAGAGTTAAAGTTACTGGATAGTTATTGGAATTAATAGACATCTTGGGGTCCAAAGTTCAGAAGGAAGAGGGACTTTTATTCGGATTTAGCCAATCTTGATTGTGCTGTTGAAGTGATTTATCATTCTTATCTCCCAGTACCGTTAAACAGCTCCTGTGAATAATTTCTGTGCCATGGATCAATGGATTTCTACACGGAGTTTGTTAAACATTTTTATCAAATATCTTTATTCAAGCCAGGCATGGTGGCACATGCCTGTAATCCCAGCACTTGGGAGGCTGAGGCAGGAGGATCATTCTGAGTTCGAGACCAGCCTGGGCTACAAAGTGAGCTCAAGGCCAGCCTGAGCTGCATATCGAGACCTTGTCTCAAAAAGACCAAAAAAAAAAAAACCACCAAAAAACAAACAAAACAAAAAAACAAATATCCTTATTCACACAGGAAATAATTTTTTGTACTATGTGCTTGACAGGAAAGACAATACTATTTTTGAAACTACAGGTGTAAAAGCTCTCTACAGAAACAGAACCTAGGACAAATTGTATACATATGTAATTGTGTGTATGTGTGTGAGGTTTGTGTATGCACACACATGCACATACAATAGCAGCTGGCATCTGCAGAACTTCTATCACAGGATACCACCAAAGAGACTTCACTTCAGGTTTCAAAGATGCAACATGACAGGGTCAAGAAAAATAATCCCTAGGACACAAAAGCTTCTATTCTAATGGGATTCCCTTATTATAGATAGCTAAGTTATTTAAAAATATTGTAAGCAGTCAGATAGGGCTAAACCCTATAAAGGTCAGTGCAGAAGACAACTGTGGCTAGAGGCACGTTCACTGAAGGCCACACTTCAAGAAAAAGCGGAACTACTCACCCACATACTTCCCCTCGGGATGAATAACAGTGATTGATATAAATAGGCATCACTCACCTTTGGGTGGAGGACCAAACCTCCTTAACTCATCCCTTCCAGGAAAGTCTTTGTCTGTCCCAGGCACACTTGGTACATGACTTTCTTCCCCCTTTGATCCCAGTTTAATCAGTATTACCTAGGCTACTATACTTGCTGTAATCTTATTGGTTCCCATAGTTTTGTCCCACCTCACACCCACCTTGTGACTTCCCATCGGATCAGTGTTACCTAAGCAACTATACTCACAATTTTATTAGTAGACTATGGTTTTGTCTCACCTTGAGCCTGCCTCATCTCAAGTCTTTGCTCAATAAAACACAGTTGAGAAGCGGGGTTGGTGGGCAGCCAACCTTCTGGGCTCCCTTCTGTCACTCTCAGACAAAAACTTTCTTTCTCTCAATAAATTCTTCCTACTCTTAGCCTGCATTGTTCCTAGAATTCATTCCTTGATTTTAGAGAACTTGAACTCAGAGTTTCAGAATTCATTCCTCGATTTTAGAGAACATGAACTCAGAGTTTCAGCTATCTATAATAAGGGAATATAATCTAGCAGGAGTTTCTTTCTCCTATATCACTCTCATGGTTCATGGAATGATAACTTTAATCTTCAAGTTCAAATGTACAGCAAAGGAAATTATTTAACCCTTGTGAAAATGTAACCCTTATACTACTTGCCTCAGTCCTCCTTGCCATGGAAAAACCAGGCCAGAGTCACTATTTTTATCTTGTATATTCCTTTATGAAATTTTTTATATTTTAAATTATTTTATTTTCCCCAAATACTGGATTGAATGATGAGTTACAAAGGCATGGACTTAGGAAATTTTTTCTGAAATAATTACTCTCTCCTGTTCCTTGTTATTCTTACAGAAAAGCAGCCTGAGTTTTGCAATAAATATTGCTTTTGTAACCTCAGAAAGGAAGCTATTAACAAATGTGTATCTTTGTGGTTAAAGTTAATGTTTTCCCCTGTTCTTGCAACAAATTCTCAAAACACCAGGAAATGCTTAGTTCAAGAAGCCCCTCCCAAATCAATATGAACTGAGAAGAGAGAATTAGCAAAAGGGAGAACAGCTGGGCCTCTTTGAATCTTGTTAGAGAAAATTCTTGGAACAGTCAGGAGAACTGGAGCATGAGGGGAAAGATGAATCAACATCACCTACTCGCCTTCCTTCACTCCTCAGAGATAGTAAATAGCAGAGAAACTGTAGAAGTATGAACTCTGGGAAACTGGTTCTGAAGAGAAACATATTGGCCATATGAAAATTGTCCACTGGAAGCTGGATGGTCAGGCAGAGGAGTCTGAAGTTTGTTCCCATTAAACCTGGAGTCACTGTCTGTTTTCTGTTGCTATAGCAAAATGCCTGAGACTTAATAATTTACAAAGAACATAGAGTTATTTGGCTTACAGTTCTGGAGGCTGCGAAGTCTAAGAACATTATTCTATATCTGCTGAAGGCCTTCTTGCTGAATTGCAACATGACGAAAGGCATCCCATGTGAGAGAAAGCAAGCATGGTAGCTTGGGTCTCTCTTCCTCTTCTTATGAAGCCATTTATGAGGATCTTGCCCTCATGGCCTCATTGAACCCTAATTACTTCCTGAAGGCCCCACCTCCAACACCATTACCTTAAGAATTTGAGGACAAGTTACCAACACTTAAACTTTGGGAAGACACATTGAACCATAACAACTGTGTATTTTGTTTGTAGCTCTTCTGTCTTGTAGGACTTAGTGGTTTTTGATGGTACCTTTTTAATGTTTACTTTCTCTTGGTGTTTTTCTCTCTCAACAAATACATGTGCGCGCGCGCACACACACACACACATACATTTAGGTGTTTTCAGAGTGTTGACTTTACATGTATTCTACTTAGGAATTCAAACAATAGAATAAAAACAAATGTTTTGTTAGGTATTATCCTATTGGAATGTAAATGTAACAAAAGAACAATAAAAAAAAAAAAGAATAAAACCACTACTAGAGAGTTTGGGAAGAGAAGAACCTTTTTAATAGATACATAAATTATATTATTAAATTTAGTGCTTCTAGAAAGTAGTTTTGGTATCTCTAAAAATAGTTGCATGAACTTGACAAAGATTAGAAATTTGTTCTACTTTTAGATCTTATGAGTTCTGTTATAATTAGGAATGCCAGATTCTAACACAAAGGATAATAATGAAATATTCTTTGAATATTAAAATAATTCTTCCAAAGCCTATATTAAGCTTTACAAATTTCAGGCCCATTATTGTATCTGAAACTCTGCCCAAGATACATACAGTAGGGACTAATGTGTTGCTATGAAAGACTTTTGGATGAAAATAATAAACTTTGGTTGTTGAAATAGTTGATTTACTGGATTTTGGCACATTTGGTGTCTTTTCTTCCTAAACATTCAGACTGAGACTTTACTACGATTATCTAATCTTACTCCATTCTTGGAAGTTCAACTTCTGCAAACAGGGAAAAAAGCAGACCCTCCTGAATTGTTATAGTGAATATTTAGCTCTGAATTAAAAGAACGTTTTATTTCCAGTAATGTTGAATTTGGCCACACATCTCCATGGTTATAATATTTTAAGCCTTTAAAACACATGGATTCTCAAATAGTGACATACTTTTTCCTGATTTTTCCCCTTGACTAGCATTTTTGTTATTACCCTCACTGTCTACTTCAAACAAATTTTATGCAGTTTACAATTCTTGTAACATATGGCTGCTGCCTACAAGCTCTTTGTGAGCCTTGGCAAATGGCCATGTGCAATATTGATGAATGATTTCCTGAATGAGTAGCACAGAATCTTGCTTTTATCCACTTTTATACTTGAGTGCAATTTTTAAAGGTATGATTAGACATTTTTCTTTTCTGCCTTCCATCTCCCGCCTCACCTCTCTTTCTCATCTCTTCCTGTTTCATTGGTGTAGTCTTGCTTTATTACCCCAGGTAGACTAATTTTTGCTGTCATTTCATTTGAGGCTCTTGTCAAGCAATAACAGTGATATTTACCCCAGGGTATTTCTACCTTTTGCCTTCTCTTGAATCCTTACTTACTTTTTAACATTTTGAGTAGGGACCCATTTATTTTTTATTTTGTACTTCTGTGCTGTAGAAAAACCCCCAAAGCAGAAAATGCACATTGTTTTGTAAGCCTCATCACTCCTATTGAGAACCTATGTAGATATCTATTTTGCAAAATAATAAGTCTATTTAACATTAATTGGGAGAAGGGCTATGTATAATTTTCTCCTACAAAGGGAAGCATTTGGAAAGAAGGAGCAGTTGCTTTCAGAATACAGACCAGGTCACGGAAAGGAAGAGGTGAATATTTTGTCTTGGACATCAGCAACACAAGCAAAGGGAGAGGGCAAAACCGTTTCTCAGTCTGAGGTCTCCCAGTGCTCAATCCCTGCTCTCTTCCCACTTCCAGCAGGCTGCCAGGAGTGTTGCTGCCTTCTGGTGTGGAAGGCCTTGTGAGGCAACTGGCTAAAGAGTGTAGAACAACCAGCCTGAAGGGGTGATCCACGTACACTTGTTCAGGTCCTCTTGTGGTCCCCTTCATGTCCATGTGCTCTGGAGTTTTACAGTCTAATATAACTGCTATGTTATCATTAGATCAAGTCATTGGTTGAATTTATTGATTCATTAGTATTACTGATTCATTGGTTAAATTTATTGTCATCAGATCTGTCATTGGTTGAATTTATTGATCTAAAACATTGGGTTATTTATATTTGTACAATACAGTGATGGCCTAAATACTTCTGTTTTAAATCTACTTCTGATTCAAAGAGCATTAGTTTACTGTATCCCACCTGAAAAATACAAGAGATGATTTTTTTTTTTGTCTTTTCTTCCGGTACCAGGAATCGAACTCACGACCTTGCGCTTGCCAGGCAGGCACTTTTGCCGCTGAGCTAAATCCCCAGCCCCGATTTTTTGGATTAGTATCTAAATATTTTGCATAGAGAAAAATCCATAGGGAGTGAGAGAAATATGTGTAATGTATGCATTTATGTATACAAACATGTACACATACATGTATATAGTCACATGTCCATGTGTGTATATATACATACATAAAACACATGTGCACATATTATGTATATATACTGTTTAAGTGGAACCTGGTATCCATCAGTTATATGAAGCTTATTAAACTACTTGTAGAAATCAATATAACATTACACTGTCAGTATTGATGTCTTGTAAAAGTCTTTCAAACATCAAATATTACTATTAAAAAATTGAGTACCATCTTAATGAAAAACTTTGCTATTAGAATGTGTTATTGCCACTTGGAAAAATTACACTAACTCAGTATTAAATTAGAAAAGCTCCTTATCAGTTATAAATTGAGAACAAAGGGCAAAGGCTGAATGTATTCTGCATAAATTCAAAGATGTGTTAACCCTCTCTTCCATTTGACATCCTTAGTCCTTAATGACTCTTTCAGAGACAGTCTGCAATGACCAAGATGCAAAGTCAAGAGGAAAGCCTCCGAAGGCACAGTGAGGCTTAATCTACTCCCTCCAGGCTGGTGTCAGCCATTTGGGGCAGCTGGGACCTAGCTGAGGCCTCCGGGGGCAGCCCCTCTGAGGCTGCTGGTAGGGGCTGCCTCCTGGACTCACTCCCAAGCACCCCACCTGGAACATTCGCCTTTGCTGGGGGTGGTAGGGCAGGACTGTCCGCCTCAGCCCCAGATAGGGGGGTTTGAGTGCAGGCCTGGTCCGTTGCTTCTGCATGAGTGGGACCATTTGCCTCCACCTTGGGTAAGGAGGCCTTAGCCGAGGCCTGCCCTGAAGTTTCTTCATGAGCAGGACACTCTGTGGATACCTGGGGTAGGGAGGCCTGACCGGAAGTTTCTGCATAAGTGGAACCACTGGCGTCAAGCATGGGTAGGGAGGCCTCGGCAGGGGCATGCTGGGCCAGACCGGAAGCTCCTGCCTCTGGCTTCCGGGACTGCTGGTCGGCCTGAACCCTGGTAGAGAGATTGTGGCTTTCCGGCTCCCCCGCTGATTTGGCGGGATTATGGCTGGCCAAAGAGGCAGGTTGCTCCTTGTTGCCTGCTTCGGCCTCGGCCTCAGCCTCAGGAGCTGGGACAAGGGGAGGACTTTCGAAAGCCCAGGAGGCAGGCAACAGGGCTTGTTCTGGCTCGTTGAGGGGAGAGGCTTCGCCTCCCGGAGGGCTGCTCAATTCCAGGTGGACTAGGCTTGGATCGAGGGTCGACGCTGAGGGATGAATTAGGAAGGCGGCGGCCAACTTGTTCACGGCGTTTTGCACGCTGTTGACCGATTCCGCATCGACCGCTGTAGTCACAGAGCTGTCTGCCTCTGGCTCTTCATCAGAGGTGTGCTGGCTTTGGTCATCCTTCTCAGGCATTTTTGCTTCTCTAATTTTTTTGTAGAGTTCGTTTCTCTCTTCTTGTAATGCGCGGCAGAGGTTCTCCAGCCTCCCAATTTTCATCACGAAGCACTCATATTCCTTAGCCCGCAGTGCTTTCTGTGATTCAAACACACATACACAAAATGACGTGAAAAACAAAATTTCCAGGATACTTTCAGGAGACAAACTATTTGTCCCAGACTTTGTCTATCAGGCTCTGAGGCCTGGCCGCAGAGTGGTGGCTGAACAGATACTTGGTCAGAGACCTTTTTTTTTTTTTTTTTTTTTTTTTTTTTTAAATTTTGGAGTTGTGTGCTAGAATCTGGTAGAATTTTAATCACCTTTACCTGTTCTTTAGAAAGCTAACAAGGCTCCTTTATGCTTTCGTCCAGAGCCTCCCAAATCTTAAAGTAGAGAGATTTTCTAATTCTCAGATTTAGAAGATGTAAGCCAAAATTTGTGGCAAAATGAACAAGATGGACTGGAACCGCCCCATCTTCAGTACTGCCCTGTCTATTTTATAGGTAAACTACTGTATGCTAATCTCAGCTCCATTTCATTTATATTGATGAGTAAGAAGTGTGGATCTGTAACAGGTAATACATTGTGTCAACTTGAGAAGTTTCAGCAGGAGGCCAGGGTCCTCACTGTGTAAACATCCTCATCCTATGCAAGAGGAGAGCATGGAGATGGTGTGAGGGCTACACCTGTCCAGGGGCACAGGTAGACTGCTTACGTTATAAGAGAGGAGAAGAGGCTTGCTCTCCCCTTTTTTGGTTTTGTTGCTTTTGCTGTCTTCTGTTGCCTTGACCCTGTGTGATGCCATTGTGCTTCGGAGCCAGCTGATTATGGACTGAAACCTCCACAAACCGTGAGCTAAATAAACCTTTCCTTCCTTCACTTTGGGTGTCAGGTATTTTGTCCGAGCAAGGAGAGAAAAGTAACTAAGACAATATCTTTGGAACTGGTTGCAATTTGGGATAAGTTCTTAGAACAGTAATTGTAACCACAGGAGCTCAGCACACACGAATTCATGATGCTGGCTGCTTAAACTATTCTTTTCTCTAGAAAGGACGATGTGTTTGTACATGAACATGTTCCAAATCGTCTCACTCTTTATCTCCATCTTTGAGTTATTCTGTACCTCTTGAACCTTTCCTTACTAGTTGACATGAAGAGGTCATCACCTATCAGGCCCCCTCGCAGGTCAGGGGCCTTGTATCTCTGTCTTTAGAATTGCAGTGCCTGCTCAGACCTGGCATAACAACACTATTTAAAAGCTTGTTGGAGGAATTAAAAGATTATTTTTCCACATCTGTCTATACAGTAACACATACCTGCGGTGCTTGAGCTAGTGCCTTTTCTTAGTATATGCAAATCAGTTCATTAGCTCATGTTAGGTACAAGGCATAGGGGAACTTTGAAGCCAACTAAGACACTACCTTTAAGGAATCCACAGTCTAGCAGGCATGTAGTGCTCTGAGGATAGCTTTTGAATCAATATGTATGTGACTTAGGGTCACAAAACTTTTGTGAGTCAGGACGGGATTCAGAATGGCCTTTGCTTTTATTTTCATTACAGTTTAATATGGCATATCCCCCAACGTTTGATTTACTCTCTTAGAATGACTATTATCACTAGATGGGGCGGTGAAAACTTCCTTACCTCTTCGATCATGTCCAGTAATGCTTTGTTACAGTTCTCAAAACGGGCTTTCCACGTGGCTGTGTCCTTTTCCAGCTTCTTCATTTTTTTAGTTGTCTACAGAAAGGAGAGTGTTTTAGTTTAATCCCAAAGAGTTAATGCTTCAGGGAAGCTATTAGTTTCATATGTGACCTCACGAGCAGTCCTTTTGTTACCAGCTGGCTGAAGCAAACAAATGGTCAGTGTCAAGAACGAAACTGTGGAAGAGTCATGATTTAGTTCTGACTCCTCTAGGTCAGTGGTGAACAAACTTATTTGTAGCACTGGCTATTCAGGAGAAAGGAAACTGCTTAAGGATGGACTGGTTTTTGTTGCTTTTTCTTTCATTTAAAATAAAAATATCTTTACCAAGACCTGGGAATAAGCTCGCAATTTGGATCGTTCACTTCACTAAAGAGAAATGAGGAAGGTGGTATGGCTTTTAGCCATTAAAATGCTAATAATAATGGCATGTTTGAGAAGTAGCCGCACAAAAACAGCTTTCCTTTTTCTCCATCTCTGTGTTCGTACGTTGTTGGAGAGTGTATAAAATGTGATTATACACATTACTCATTTAATCTTTGAAACATTTCCAAAAGGACGTTTTATTTTGACCCCTACTTTAGAGATGGGGAAACTGAAGCACAAAGAATGGAGTGCTTTTTGGTGAGCTAACCAGAGGGGAGGTGAAGCTACATCATTTCATTTCATGCAACACATGCAGGGTGTCTGCTGGTGTCCAGGCTGAGACGGTTATGGGGGACACAGAGAGGAGTAACATGTGACCTGGGTTTTTGAAACCTGGGACTCCTCATGACTCCTCATTGTGGGATCTCCTCCTTCTGAAGTGCCTGTGCAAGATTTATAAGCAGGCACGCTTTCCTTAGATACGTAGCTAGGCATCTGGGGCCAACCTGCCCAAAAGCCAGGCACTCTTGGAGACTGGAGGCCGGGCTCTGAGCTCTGGCTTTAAAGACAAGCTAGGTAAGTCCCGACTTGTTTTTATTTTTTTTATTTTGATCACATATTAACCAAATTAGTAGTTTATGAACTTTAAGGTCATTAACCCCTTTTAAGAACTTGGTGAAATAAATGAGACCACACTGTAGAGAAATGAAAATATGCACATCAGGCTTTTTTTCTTCCTTATTTGCAGGGAATTCTCAGGGAACTACCAAAGTTCACAAATGGACTTCAGAGTAAGAACTCTTGATATTTATTCTAATTTAAAAATACGTAATTTTGAAATGAAAACATTTTCTCTCTCCTTTAGTCCAGTCAGTCTAAAGTGGTTAAAAAAAAAATTAATGGGTAGATCCACCCTGAAGTAAAGAACTTAACTTTTAACAAATATTAACCTCTTAAATTTGTTCACTTAATTGTGAAATTTGTCATATTATTTCATGGAGACACTTTTAAAAGGATCCTTTCTTTTTTTTTTTTTTTTGGTTTTTCTCCGGTACCGGGAACCGAACTCACGACCTAGCGGTTGCCAGGCAGGCGCTTTTGCCACTGAGCTAAATCCCCAGCCCCCTAAAAGGATCCTTTCTACACTTAAAAATGCTTAATGCTGATGCTTATTCAGAAACACAATTCTGGCGCTGATTTTATATTAGAAAAACACTGAACTGAACAAAATGTAAACATTATACATTTTGGTTGCCCATTTTTTGATTGGGTCTTGAGAAACTTTTTGTGCTCTTACATGTTTGTGTCTTTGTGAGAAAGTCTTTTTTGCCTATGACTTGTACATTCAGTAACATTTTTAGCTGTTCTTTTAAGATTGTGATATACAATGTATTAACTATTGCTATTCTCTAATTATTGTTATAAAATTTTGTTTTTTATAAAAGTAAAAAGTGCTTTTTAATATTGTCTCTATTAATACTTGCATTATATTAAATTAAAATTATATTAAAATTAAATAAAAATTAAAATTTATATTAAAAAAATTATACCCAATAATATCAGTACCTCTTAGTTGTGAAAGACTTTCAAACAGTTTAAATACCAGTTAAAGTACATTAACTTATTTGAACTTCACAATCTTGTGAGATAGATAAAGAAAATAATGTCTCAATTTATAGGGAACAAATAAAATTTAAGAAAGGTAAGTGAATTGTGCAGCATGACTTGTTGAGTAAGACTACATCTAAGTTTGAATTCAAGCTTCAATCTTCTCATTTAGGACTTCTTATTCATATATTATGTTATATATCTTTCCCTTTCAGAAGGCTATATAGGCTGGGTATGCTGGGGCATGCCTGTAATCCCAGCTCTCAGGAGGCAGAGGCTGAGGATTGCTGTGAGTTCAAGGGTACCCTGGGATACAGAGTTCAAGACCAGCCTAAACTACATAGCAAGCCCCTATTTCAAAATAAAACAAAACAATACTATCAAATGGTATTTTCTGATCTAACACTTTATTTTTATATGTTTGTATTGAAAATTTTCTGTAACTGTCAGAAGATTAGGATTTTTTAAAGTTTGGTAGATTTTTTTTTTAAGTTTGGTTGACTTTTTTTTTCTTTTTTTTCTTTTATAAAGCTAGACATGGAGTAGAAAAGGAAGTATTCCTTATCAAACTGAAAATGTATCTTAGCCTTTTTGGATTCTTGCTAAGATTAATTCACCAGATATTTACCAATAAAATATACAGCCCAAACCTTATTCCTATCTATAAACATTTCATCGGTTTATTAAATGCACTGAAATATCTTCCAAGGGAAAAATAAACAAAAAGAATTGCCTGTCAAAATAGAAAATGTCAGTATTTCATGGATGATAAATAATACTCACTTTATCCATTTCCTGTTTGAAAGTAGCGAACACTTCATTGCTTTTTGTCAGCGTGCTCTGGAACTCTTCAAACCTTCCTGAGTAGAGAGTAAGCTGTAAACAGGGGAAAGAGTGCATGTATTTTAGGTCTGCTCTCAGAACAAAACAATGTGTCGTTGCTTATTATGTGGTAAGAAAAATGATTGAAAGGATTCTCACTACAATGTTAGTCATGTGGTATTTTTTTTGTTACAAGATCAATCTAGGTCGCTGAGCATGAGTGGAGTGCTCCTTTAAAGAAAAAGGACATAATAACTGTTTTCACTATTTCACTGTATCATAATATTACACCTGAGACCCTATGTTCAATCCCTAGTACCATTACAAAAATGATGAAGAAAAATATGGCTAGGAAATGGCCAGGGTTGGATAAGGGCTGCTGCAGTCGTAGGTTGCGCACCACTTTATGCAATTGCCGTTTCTGTTTTAGACTTCATAGTTTTATGTATTTGTGAATACTGTGTTTAGCCACTAGCAGTTGGAAATGGCCCTTTCATCAAAATTAGCTTATTACACTCATTTTCTGCAGATGGAAGTAATGAGTCTTGATGGAGGATGCCTTGTCTTAATTTGCACCGAAAATTATATGGGTTAGCATTCCTGAGGGTGTGGCCCATTGTAGGGATACCGAGACAAGCCATTGTGTCTCCTCATCTTTCATTCCAAGGCTTGCATTTGGAATGAGAATGGGGAAGCATGAAGAAGGAAAGTGTGTTAATACTTGATTGTTAGTGGCTAAGAAAATACTAAAATCTTGCTTTTAAAAACGATATTAGGATGGTTATGTTCTGAGTGAGAGAGAGTTAATATGAAAGATTCAGGTTAGTAAAGCCTCCATTTTCTAATTTGGTACTTTTGAGTGTCCAGAACGGTCCCAGGTCCTCACATGAGCACAGCAGCGTCTTGTGTGAAGAACAACAGGGACCACCCACAGCTGCTCTTGCTAGATGGGGATGGCTGGTTTGTTGCCAGCAGGAAAGTACCAGCTGACCACCTGGCGGTGTTTGGAGGGCTCTTCTAAAGTAGAGAAGAGCACACAGCCTGAAAGCCAGCAGTTTGGAGGGCTATCAGTCTTCAGCAGAGGGTTCAAATTGTGTGTGTGTGTGCGCGCGCGCGCGTGCGTGTGTGTGTGTGTGTGTGTGTGTGTGTGGAGAGAGAGAGAGAGAGAGAGAGAGAGAGAGAGAGAGAGAGAGAGAGAGAGAGAGAGAGAAAACCCCCTAGATTCCAGAAAATTACTTACTTAGAATGATCTATTGCTTAATAATTCAGAATAGTGAGATTTTAGTGAGGTAAACAACAAAATTTTTACATAAATCCTTTCCGTACTGTGCACATTTTTCAAATTGATAACAACAGCTAATCATTATTCTGAAACTGCTCATTCACCATAAGAGTATGTAAAAGAACTAAGATTTGTTTCTTATGATCTCTTGGCACACAGATTACACAAAACTCAACAAAGGGGCATCAGGGACTTCGTGTCCAGGAAGGTGCTCTAGGGTTTTACACACACACACACACAGGCACATGCACAGGCACACACACACACGGACACACACTGTGCATAAGATAATATTTACTCTTACTGTGTGCAGTGAAGTGCGACAGCCTGTTAGTTTGAGATACTCTACCCTAGTATTGGGCTGGATACCTACATTCACTGCACATTATGCAGTTGTCTCTGGTAAGAAAAACTACCCCTAGCAGGTAATAAGCTCTTCTATTACAGAATCTGTTCATTTGTGATCTTAGCCAAGCCCCTCCTCTTAACTTCTTCCCTTTTTTTCAGATTTATCAGTAATTCCACAGTTACATGGGGGTCTCAGAAACTGTGGGACCCTGAGCTGATCCTCCCAAGCCTGCTCTTCTAGCTGGAGTTGGAGGCTGAAGACAGGCAAGGGCAGGGGCGAGCCCACGGCTGGGCCCCTCTCCAGATGCAACTTTGACAGAATTAGCAGAAACAACCACACCCAGCACTTCAGCTTCCACCGAAGCTGATGGGCGCTAAAACTTTCTGGTGAGATAGTCCACACCCAACTACATGCCTCTTGCTTTTTCATGTGTACCTGTAGGCTATTTTTCCATCATGTCTCAAAGTAAAGTTACTAAGAAAAAAAACCCAGAATGTCTCTTGGTGAGTTAATTGGGGAGATGTTTACCTTTCTCATGTTTTCATGGTGCTGGCTTATGGCGTGAGGAAGACAGACACACCCAAAGTGCCCTGAAGTGTATCTTTCTTGTCATCACCTTTTCAAGGCTTTTCTAGAAACTGTTTTTATTTTTGTAGTGTTTTCCCTAAACTTTTCAAAAAATTTAACTGTGGTAAAACACACAAAAAATCCATTCTAACCATTTTAAACTATATAGTTCAGTAGTGTTTAGTGTGTTCACATTGTTGTGCAACCAATCTCCAGGATTTTTTCCCCTTGCAAAATGGAAACGTCATGGGCATTAAACAACTCCCCATGCCCTCCTCTGGGCAGCCAGTGCTTAATATTCTGCTCTTCTTCCTACTGACCTCTTTATCATAGTGGCAAAACCTATGTGGCTTGCACATTTCTTGGGTAAGCAGCTCCAACACCTCCTGGGTTGTTTTGTTACTTTTAACTGGATGCTTGTTCAATAGCATTTCACCTCTGACTATTTTGCTGACATAATGCATGTTTGGTTTCACATGAGATATTCCTACTCTCACTTTGGGATTTCAGAGAAGCATAGAAAGGACATCCAGAGGTCATGTGCAGTGGTTTTCCTGCCAGAGCCAAAAATAGAAGCAAACTGCTCTATGGTTAGAAGTAATGGTAATTGCCTCAATATTTCACTTTTACATGGGCCAAGGGAGACACACATTCTTTTAACTGAGCACTGGGTTTTAATTAAAAACATTTGTAGGGCACAGGAAACAGAACTGCGTCTAGGAATTGCTTTCAGCAAGCTCATGAGATCTGGTTTGGTAACAAGTCCTACGGCAAGAGCAGAAGGGTGTCTGCTCATCCTACGCAGATAAGGGGAAGACTTCTGATCTTAAAGATTGCAATTATACATTTTTAGCAGTTTGCTCACTGTTCTTTTCCCTTGGCTGTTATTTTGTGTCTGTGCTGTCAGACTGGCTTTCCGCATCTACTGCTGTCCTCATCTTTATTGATCTGACGAACACTCCATTTGTAGTGACAGTTGTACCCCATTGATCGTCTCTGACAGTTCCTCTATTGTCTCTGTTTGTATAATTGAAAGCCAGACATCCCTCCTCTAAGTGAGAAACGTGCCTTCAGCTGGCCAGCTGTTGTCTTAGGACTGAGAAGTGACTTCATTCTAGGAAAAGAAGACAACGTGTCTTTGATATTTCTATTGTTCGGGCCTTAGCGGTGAGGACAAAGGCCTTGGCCTCCTGCCACTTCCTCTCCTTCAAGGACAGTGTGAAACTGAAGGAAGTATTTGAGTGGTATGCAAAATCATCTGCAGGAGAGTTTGTTTTCCAAGGTTTAAAAGTTTTTATTTATTGATTTATTTATTTTGGTTGGGGTCTTCCTGTGTTGCTCAGGCTGGCCCTAAATGATCCTTGTGCCTTAGCTCAAGTGATCCTTCTGCCTCAGTCTCCAGAATAAACTGGGACTATGGGTATGAGCCACCATGCCCACCAAAAAATATTTATTTATTTATTTATTTATTTATTTATTTTTTGAGGCAGGGTCTCACTATGCAGTTTAGCTGAGCTTGAGTTCATTTTGTAGCCCAGGCTGGTCTCGACTCAAACTTGCAATGATCCTCCTGCCTCAGCTTCCTGAGTGCTGGGATTACAGGTGTGCGCCACCACACCCCGGCTCCTACCTGTGAAATAACATACTAGCTTATACTAGCTTGTGCTCTCAATAATCATTAGCATTGTTATTAGCAACGTTGTTAACACTATGTTGTTAGTTCACTTAGGTAGAGATTTTTGTCTCTCTGATTGATTACTGTATCTCTAACATCTAGAACCATTTAGTAGGTGCTCAATAGATATTGGTTGAATTATTCATGCTTAGGGACCAGGCACTGAGTTAAGTGCATTGCATACATAATTTGATAGCACACTGCATATATTCCATACTACTGACTCATTATCCTTTTAAACATTAAATGTATGAATAATTGCCACCCACAGTTGAGGAGTAAGAGCTCATATGATGTTAGAAGCAACAGCATTTTACAGTAGCTGTGGCCTTAAGTGCTGCTGTTTTGGAAATACTAAAAAAATATGGGCCTCACAGAGGTCAGAGGACTCTAGCTAGGATCACTGATTTATGACAATGATCTTCATATTACAGACAAGGAGATTTAAAATCCGAAAAGTTATAGGTGAGTTCCCAGGGTCACACAGTTTCTCTGTAGAAAGATCAGGACTCTGACACTGTTTTTAGACACAGTTCAGGACAGTTCAGAAATGAGGAACTGTTGCAGATCTAGAATGCCTGGGAGATGCTTTTCTCAAGTTTGAGGCGTATAGTTGGGAAATTGGATCACACTCTATATTTTTATTCCACAGATCATTAAAAGCTTAAATTCTGATACCAGCTGAATGAATCACTGTTTAGCCCAGAAAACAGTACTAACCTACTCTTTTCAAGCTCATTGTCCTTATTTAGCATAGAATAGTAGAGACTGTGTAGTGGATGATGAGAACAGTGCAGAACTTCAAGTATTGTCCATTGTTTCTCTCATGCTCTTTTTTAGAAATTAGGCAAGGACAGATCAGAAGCCCTGGCTTGATTCTCGGGGTGCCCCCACCCCTAGACAGTAAGGTCATGCTGCTTGCTCTGTATCCTGGTTAAAGACCCCATCTGCTTGCCTATCCCTACACAGCAATGTGATGGGCTTTGTGACCCCCTTAGGATGGATTTGAGTAACTCACAGCCCTTTGATTCTACTAAAAGTCAGAAGCATCATGTTCCCAGTGTCTAGGTAATTAGTCTTTAAAACTGTTTTTGTATATTTTCAGAGAATAGATCCTACTGAAGAAGACAATTTATCATTGCATTCTCTATGCACATTGCAAGAGTATACTTTAGGAAAGTTAGATGTGAAAATGTTTTCTGTGTTTTTGTCTGTGCAGTGGTATAATCTGTTATCTAAAATTTTGTCCTTTTTTTTTTCTTTTGTGATGAAAAGATATTCATTGAACCTGTTCGTTCATACAATGAGTATTGTTTTTTACAGTTGAACAAGGATTCTATAGTCAGCACATAAACATTTACAAATCTTAAATTAATGCTGCCTAATGTGGGAGGCGTCTGATTTCCTGACCTTCTGTGAATTTGCTGTGTGGCCTCACATTCCCCTTAGCACTTGGACATTTCTCCCAGCAGCAGAGAAAAAGTTTGCTGTGGCTGGTGTCAGGATGGTTCTGGAACCTGATGGGGAATGTTTGGGAGGAGGGGCAGAGCCCCTAAGGGAGAGGGGGAGGATGGACAGGCCTGGCTTTCTCCCTGAGGCAGCTATGTCAGGCACCTTAATTTGGGCCCAAAATAGGAATTCCAGTAGTCTAATCAAAACATGAATGAGACTATGAAGCCAAATAAAAATGGCTCCTGACTTGCCTGCTACTTCCTGTCATTCTCTACTAATAAGGCCAAGCTCTGACAGCACAGAGGCCTAGGTGCTCACTTTATTTTGCATAAAAATAATAATGAAATATGGGGACATTTCAGGAATTGTCAGTTACGAATGGTACATCTGAACCGTTTACATTTTCTTGCACTTTAGTAGGGTAATAGGGGAGGAAAGAGACAGGAGATATGGACAGATAGGTGCAGACCTGGATGTTAACTTCCTGTGACAGTTTTGGTACCATCGTCCACAAACCTTTTGACTGGGTGGCTGGTAAGGAGGACATCTTTTTCCTAGATATAATACAGTACTGTGCTTTTAGTTTTTCTTAAAAGCCATAAAGGTGAAGGTCTTCTCCATTTGCACACCCCCAGCCCCCTGTGTCCCTGTCCCTCGCCCTATGAAAAGTGCTGGGCTACCATTGGTCCTATCGTCTTGGAACCAGTAGGAAGAGCACACTCATGCATCCTTCTCTCCCGCATCACCTGAGCCTGCAGCACTGTCTCCTGTTCCTTCAGCACCTTAGCCTGAAGTTTCCACTCTGCTGCCTGATTCAGCAACTGTGAGGAGAGAGAATCAGTGGAATCAGCTGCTGTGAGAAGAGAGAATGCATGGAAACAACGCGATTTGTTTTTGAGATGATCATTTGCCCATAATGTGTACATAAAGCAATTTCTTCCTGTGACGCTTCTTCAGTATTTTTTGGTAGACCTTATAAAAAATTCTAAGGAAGCTAAGAAAACAGTCTAAAATATTTCATTTTAAATTAAAAGCTAGTGTTTTGGTTTGTTTAGGGTTTTTGTTTTTTGTTTTTTTGGTTTTTTTTGCTGTGCTTGAACCAAAGACTTCATACATGCTAGGCAAGTATTGTTCCACTGATCTTCATCCCTAGACCAAGATTAGTGGTCTTAAGGAAAAAAAAAATGCCTCTAACTCAAGCATGAATCATACAAAAGTGAACCTCCCACTAAATTCTGGATTCTTCTCTAGCAATCCTTTCTAGGCATCATCAGCCTCGCTTGAATAGACCCAGAACCTCCCTACCTGAGCACTGTTGCAAGGAAGTGTTCCTTTACATTAACCCAGAATTATTCTTTTAGATCCTATGCTCTACCGCAGCACGCCAGTGCGGTAGAAATGTCCCCTCTTCCTGACGCAGGGCTTTTATCATGCATTGCAGTCTTCTCAGGAACATGTTAACAGGCAGATCCCTCACAGAGAGAATGACTTAGAGTGTGATTAAAATCTGTCCTTGTAGGAAATATAGTTTGGGTTAGTGTGAGAAACAGAAATTTGACTTATTTTTCTAAATACCACTCTCTGGAGGTTTACAAAATAGGAAGCTTTATCGCTGTCCTACAAGGTATCCTTTCAAACACCGTAAAACATGGTCAGATATGGGCAGAGTCAGGACCTCATGTGTTAAACTGAAAATGCTATTTTAGCATGAAACTGATATACATATGTAAAACATGTTATTTTAACTAATATGTTAATTACCAACTTTGATGTGGTCTGTTTTGAGTTAGGGTCTTATAGTAAGAATTCAGAGTTTTATTTATTTTACAAAATTCATACCTATAATGTGTCGTATAAAACTTCTAGGTTTAAAAAAAAATTGTATTATAACCTAAATATAGCCTGTAAAGTACAGCTGATTGGTCCTATGAGAGGCTAGGGGACAGCTGCAAAATAGAACTCCAGTGCCACCTCTGGGCATCTGGGGAATGTGTGTAGGGGCCTGCTTCTCCAGATAGTTGTACAGCCTGTTTTTAATGGGTGATTTCGGATCTAACAGGAGGTTAGTGGCTGGGTATTCTGTTTTTGTGGGAAAACCCCCACTGCGACTCATACTGTGACTCTCAAAATGAATTACAAGAGCTGCAATCCAAGCAGATGGCCACCTTTGAAGGGCTAAGGCAGCTACCCCTTTCTGACCCAAGTCTGTTGTTTTGCTGAATGAGGGTAGAAAAACTAGACAGTGTGCTAGTTTCCTGCTAAGGCTGGGTCACCACAAATCTTCTCTCTAGTCTCACATATATCTTTGCTCAGTTCTTCCTTTGTTATACCTCATGTGTAGTAAACCAAGTACTGATATCCTGCAGGAAGCATATTTTATCTATGAGAATAAAATTTTTCTTAGGTTTTGAATAATGAATATTTTATTTATTACTCTGTGAGCTAAATTGTAGATGGGATTAATAAAATAATATTTCTCTTAAGAGAAGATATTTCCAGCTGAAATTATCCAGTGGTCATAAGTTTGTATTCTTCACAATTCATCTTTGTGTTTCTATGCTTAAAAACTGAAGTTATTTTAAAATTACTGTTTTATAAATTGGAGTGATTCTGGTCTCATTTTAGAGAAATGAAAAGCTTGTGATCAAATCCTAAATGCTCAAATTTTAATAACTGGCTTATTGGTTGTGTCTTAAATCTCTCTGTCCCCACAAATGATGCTTGCTTTAGTTTAAACATCTGTAACCCACCTATGAGTATGAAGTGCTGTTACAGAAAGCTTGGGCTTTGGGGACAAATGCTCTTGGATTTAAAACCCATCTCGGTCACTTAGCTGTGTATGACCCTAAACAAGTTGCATATCCTATTTAAACGTCACTTTTCACATCACAGAGAGGTCCTGCGGTTTTTGGAGGATGCTTGGGGCTGCTAAGATCAGTATACGCCACCATTCATTTTCTTTGGTCCAAAATTCGGACATCACCCTTGACTCACCCGCTTCTCATTGCCATCTTCTTCAGAGCAACAGCACTGCCTGTCAGTGTACATCGAGAAGCTTCTATCCGTCTCTATCTGCCCTTCCAAGCTGCCTCCTTCCTAACTGAAGTCATTATCGTATCTGGTCTGGATTGCTATAATAACCTCCTCTCTTCTTGTTCCTCTGTAATCCATTTTCCACCCGGGAGCTAAATTAATCTTTTACAGATATAAAGCAGGTCATGTCACTTTTTTGCTAAAACCGCTTAATACTTTCTCATTATGTTTAGAATACAATCCAAACTAATTTTCAAGCTGTGCAAAACTACACAGTTTGACCCTTGCTTGCTGCTGCAATTTCATTTTGAATCTTTCTCTCAGTTGGTCAACAGGCTCTTGCTTTGCTGACCTTTTCCTATTTCTGGAGCGTGCCAGGCTGTTCTCAGCCTCAGGACTTTGTCACCGTTGCAGACACTGTTGGTGATGACTCTCTGCAGCATCCCGCCTTCAGGGAGGCCTTCTGATCACCCGGTCTAACCTACTGCCCCCACCTTGGTCCCTTCTCAGTTTCTCCTCATTTTTCTAATAGCACTTTTATCTGGAATTACCCCTCCTTGTATGTTAGCTTGTTACCACCTGTCTCTTCCTAGTCAAACTCTATAATCTCCACGATGGGAGATGGCCCTTCTCTGCCTTGTTCACAGCTGTACTGTAGGACCAAAAATAGTGCTCAGCAGATAATAGACATTTGAGAAATACTTGCTGAATGGCTACTCTATGTGGGAAATGGTGTCGATACAGGGCTTCATATCAAGCAGCCTCATTAAGTTCTCCAGAGAAGCTCAGGTTCTTCCTCAATCAATGGAGTACTCCTTGACCATTATCAAAACTGAGTTTCTGCCACCTAGGTAGACCAGATATGCACACCGACTAAAAGGATAAGTACATATTCCTTCTCTCGATTGTGTCGCTCCTCTGCTTCTTTCATCATTTCTTGTGCCTGCTCAAGTTTCGCATCCACCAGCTTCTGCTGCAGTTCTCTATGTTTAAATATTTTGTCCAGGTGCTAAGGAAAAATAAAATAAGTGTAGAAAGCATGGCTTAGTGCTGGTTCTTAAAAATGCAAAATAGAAAAAATAATTCACCTGAACACACATTCTTTAGATTTTTAAGACTTAAAAAATAAAGGAGGAATAAATGGACCTGCATCACACGGGGCCTTATATGAAGCCATAAATTGATGAAGGCCCACATCCTCTGCACCATACAAACAGGTGGAAAAGGTGGAGGCACCAGGGTTCAGCATACCTAAAACTCCTAACTTTATTTTTCTAAATTTGGTAGCCATTTGGTATTTATTATTCTAGACACATAGACAGTGAATCTATACTACAAGGGCTATAGCACCGTCACTTAGTATTTTGGCTTTTTCTGTGAATATAAAGCCTCTTTTAACCACAGTATTAATAGAGCTTATCATGGTGTGTTCTCTACATTTTTGCCTCAAGGACTGTGAGAGTGTCTTGCTTGGCATGCCAGCCTGTGGTTTGGGGCTGGGAGTGAGGACTATCACCCTGAATTCTCTATTGCTCTGGTGGTGTAATAGTCTGGAATTCAAATGTCATCTGAAGGTCCTCTGCTAAAGGGTTAGTGCTCAGCTTCGTGCAGTTATGGGGTTGTAGGAAATATAAGAGGTGGGGCCTAGTGGAAGTTCTTCTAGTCATTAGGGGCATGCCCTTGAAGGGTGTAGTGAGACCCCCACCCCTTCTACTTTCTCTCTCTTGCTTCCTGTTTGCCACAAAATAAGCAGCTTTGTTCTACCACATGTTTCTCTCCATGAGGATGTGCTGCCTTGCCACAGGCTCAAAAGCAATGGAGCTAGTTAATTCTGGACTGAAACCTCTAAAACTGTAAGCCAAACTAACCTTTTTTTCTATATAAGATTATTATCTCAGGTATTTAATAATGGAAAGCTAACATAGGTAGAGGTTCTAGGACCAAGGCTCACAGATGGATTGATATATTGCATCAATTGATGTGCAGTGTCCTCTACACCTGTTGACCTCTGGGCTTGCCAGATGAAGAGAAGTGTCCATCTCTTATCTCAGTGTGAAGAGTTTCTTAGTTATTGGGAGGTTCCATTAGAAAGAGTACATGTGAAATTCTGTCCTTAAAGAAATATCATTCATAATAGCCTTAAGAAACATCATTTAGGAATTAACAAGGAAACAAAAGAACTCTACAAAGAAAAATTCAGTACTCTGAAAAAAGAGATCAAAGAGAACATTGGAAAATGGAAAGATATCCCTTTTTCCTGGATAGGAAGAACAAATATTGTCAAATTGGCCAAACTATCAAAAATGAGATATAGACTTAATGCAATTCCAATTGAAATACTAACAACCTTCCTCATAGGCCTAGAAAAAACAATCCTAAAATTCATATGGAATCAGAAGAGACCCAGAATAGCAAAAGTAAACTTGGGCAGCAAAAGCAAAGCAGGAGGTTTCATAATTTCATACTTCAAGTTATATTACAAAGCTAAAGTGATGAAAACAGCATGGTACTGGGACATAACCAGAAAACTGGATCAGTCAAACAGAAAAAGGGATGCAGAAACAATCCCAGGCAATTCAGTCATTAGATTTTTGGCAAAGGGCCAAAAACATACACTGGAGGAAAGATAGCTTCTTCAACAAATGGTGCTGGGAAAACCGGTCATACACACACAGAAGGTTGAAGTTAGACCCATATCTCTCACCATGTGCTAAACTAAAATCAAAATGAATCAAAGATTAAATATTAAAACAACACTTAATTTTCTGGAAGATAAATTAGGTGAAACTCTTGAAGATACAGGCATAGGTAAGGACTTTTTGAACAGAACCATGACGGCACAAGAAATAACATCAAGATTCAGCAAATGGTACTATATTAAAAAGATTCTTCACAGAAAAAGAATAGAATGAAGAGACAAACTACAGAATGGGAAAAAAATGTTGCTAGCTACTCCTCAGTCAGAGGACTAATATAAAAAATGTACAAAGAACTCAAAAAATTTTGGACTCCTCCCCAAAATAAAAGGCCTAGTGAAAAATGGGCAATTTAAATAGACACTTCTCTTAAAACATACAGATGGCCACTAAATACATGCAAAAATACCCAACATCATTGGCCATGAGAGAAATGTAAATTAAAACAACACTGAGATTTCATCTTACTCCAGAAAGAATGGCTCTTATCAAGAAATCAAATAATAATGAATGGTAGTGGACTGCAGGGGAAAAGGAACCCCTTTACATTGTGGATGGGAATGGAAAGTAGTACAACCACTATGGAAATAAATTTGGAGATCCCTGAAAAAGACTAAGAAATTCCATTCAACCCAGCTATTTCTTTTCTAGGTATCTTCCTAAAAGAGTTAAAGACATCATATTACAGTGACACGTTGATACCTGTGTTTGAAGCAGCACCATTCATATTAGTTCTTGGAAGTGGCTTCCATATCCACGAATAGATAAATGGATAAAAGGCATGTATAGCTATACAATATGGAATACTAGTCAGCAATAAATGAGGATAGATTTGAATCACTGTAGGAAAATGGTTGCCCCTTGAGACCAACATGTTAAGTGAAGTATGTCAGACACAAGCACAATTATCACATGCTTTCTCTTATATGAGCAACCCAAAGTATAAATAATTTAAAGAGCAAAATAAAAGATTGATAATATGAAAGAGAGATAAACCCTTGCAAATGCGAAAGGGAACTAGACATGGAGGGGCAAGAGAAGGGAAGGCAAGGGAAGTTTAAAAAATTAAGATATTATGTACAAGCACCAGCTCCCCACAATGAATGTAACCATTATGTGCAGCAAACACGTACAAAGAAACACAAAGAAATTCTGTCCTTGGGCTTTACAAGAAATCAACCCCAGGATTGCATAACTAGTTTATGAAGCCATTCCACCAGAGGTCTCTTGGAAGAATGTGGACATTTTACTTTCATTTCTTCCCTTGTGCTGTAGTGTGAACCTCCATTTTGGAGTGGTGACTGATCCTTGTAATGAGATAAAATGGTAGCATGGCATTTTGGCTTACTGTGAGGAGTTGCCTTATTTATGTAATGTTATGACCCTACTCTACTAGCTTGGTCTTTTTCTTGAGAGTCCTAGCACACTGCCAACAGAGCTACTTTAACTATGCTATCTTACTTTTTGAAGTAGAGATGTAAAATTTGAGTGGGAGGGGAAAGAAATATATCAAACTCTTGAGGGGTGTCTGGGGTATTAAAACATGTTAAACATTAAAATATAATTCTGAGGCAACAGAAGACCCTTATTATCTATCTATTGTAAACCACTGACAGCAAAAGTCTTTTTTTTTGTGACTATGAGTGATTTAATCTCAGAGCCTCTGCTTCCCATATATAAAATGTGGGAAATAGAGCACTTTCAAGTGCGTAAGGAAGTTGAGGCAAAGAAATGGTATACTGTACACAAGTTCAGAATTTAGCATACTGTCGGACACAAACTAAGCATAAAATAAATATTATTATAATTATTCCATTATTAACACTGTTGGCTTATAGGATACGTAGACTTCAGACCCTTAATTAGAGGACATGATAGTTTTATTTTTTATTTATTTATTTATTTTTATTTTTTTAAATTTTTCTCCGGTACCGGGAACCGAACTCACGACTTTGCGCTTGCCAGGCAGGCGCTTTTTGCCGCTGAGCTAAATCCCCAGCCCTGACATGATAGTTTTAAAGAAGCGAATATGGGTTATTTTTTTGAAACATAGAAAAGATTTTTAAAGGGCTGAGAAATACTGATTTCAAGGATAACTGAGTCTACCCTACTTACTGCCTTTATGTTGCAGTGACTCCAGTTTTGAAGAAATCCCATAGCACTTCCAGCCAGATATTTTGCACTACCATCTGTCTTTATTTTGGCCAGCAAAAGAAATTCAATCCTAACAATTAATCAGTTTTCAGATTTGTGCATAAGTTTCTTATTAATCAAGGTCTCCAACTTCACAACCCAGACCCAGATCTATATGTAGCAATCCAAAGCCTTTGATGTGGCCCTCACCTCCTCTCTGAGTTCATACTGATCGATGATGCTTTTCAGTTTTTCTGCGAGTTCTGTGTTCTCCTGACAGAGCTTCATATTTCGCTCACTCTGCTGCTCTATCTGGGCCTGAATATCTGTCAGAGTAGTCTGGAAATGACTTGTGATCTCCTTTCTTTTCTCTTCTTCCTCACGTGCCCTCTGGAGGGTTTCTTCCTGTGGATAAAAGGCAAATATTTTATTGTAGTGGTTTAAAAGATCCCCAGGTTTGGACAACCCAAAATGAGGTTAGTGAGATATTTTTTTTTTTCTCAGTTCATTAAGCTAAAGTTGCTCAGCCCCAAAATACATGTATTAGCAAAGGTTGCAGCTGTGAGTATATAGCCACTCAGAGCAGGTGCTGTGAGAACCTCGAGTTTGATCTCGGTGATGAATAGGCTTGTTTTAAAGATGATAGGTCTCTTGCTGAGTGAATGAACTGCAGTGGTTTCTGACAAATGTGTAGTCACACGGTTTTGCTCTCCTAGCTGTGGGCTGAATAAAGGCTACTCGGCTTTACTTGATTGATAGGACACATCATAAGTTTCTTTGATTTTGTACTAGTAGAAGACTGAGAGCTCTCATACTCCTTGTTAAAAATCATGGCATATTAACCACATAATTGTGTTGGCTAAGTTTTGTAAATACAAGTGATCACAAAATAAACTTTCTCTTAATAAGAAGAAAGTACTTTCATCAGAAAGCTTAATAAAGGAGACTAAGATAACTATAGACCAATAAAAGCTATTCAAAAAAATATAAAAGAAAATCTTTTCAAAGGTACTGGAAATTTTACTTCTGGAAGAAGCATCATTCTATGTGTTACATAGGGTAATTGAAATATTCAGTGTAAATTTTGAATTTGAAAGTACTATTGAGTTTCAAATCTCTTTAATGCTAAGATGAAACATCTAATTTTCCCTCATTACTCTTTGTTAGCATTGAAGAATTGGAAATTAACTTTTATATTATTTCTGTTCTCTTTTCTTCTAACTCAAAACTCTCCATTCATTACTAACCGCTAACAATGTGCTCGGAGTCTCTATCTGGATTGAGGATTGTTTGCTTTGTGATTGTCCTTATCATTCTTTCAGCATGAAAGGATTTGATCTTGCTACATTATACCAAAGATAGACACATCACAGACAAATGATGCAGACATTTCGGAACTCCTTTCAGTTCTGATTAATTGTTAATATGAAAGCTCGCTTCATTATTGACAAGTAAAATTATATTGTGGCTTCCCAAGTTCAAATTATGTAACAGCGTTTTTAAAAGAAATAATTATGCTAACAGAAGTAATTTCGCAAATCTTTATTATGATAGAATAATGTGATCAAAATAAAAACTGATGCTGAAAATATATGCTCTGGAAATATCATTGGGTTCCATCTTTCCTATGTAATATTAATACATTTTCTAACTCTAAAGTGGCCATGAGAATCATAATTCTTTCATTTGTAAACTTTACTAGATGACAACTTCTCAGGGATTTGTAGAAGATATCTGTTTTTCCTAACCTGAAGAAGTTAACTATTTCAGATATTGTTTCCCTGAATTTTGGATACTAGTGCTTGCTGTATATATTTTATCAAAATGATGGCTGTCAGTGAAGAGCAACTGAATGTACATATTATAGTGATTATTACTTCCCCTTTCTTGATATATTTAGAAGCCAACAAGATCTGAATTATAGAATTACAGAACACGATCTAAATTCCATTTGCATTTATACGTATTTCATCCATGAATGAACGAGTAAAGAAGAGAACCACTGCATACTACCCAGAAAAATCTAAGCCTTTCACAGAAGCTGGGTACGGAAAGAAGGTACATATGTTAGGATGGCATCAAACACACCAGACCATCATAGCACCCCATCTGGGCCCACAAAAGGGCATCTTACATTTTTCAATGTATTGTTTTTTGATGAGGTATAAATAAATCTAGCAAATTAAAAAATTTAATAGTGTTTAATAGTGAATAGTTTTGTGGAAACAAGCATGTCTCAGACTTTCACGGGTCTTTCTAAATTATACTAAATTGTGGGGGGTTTGTGTATATTTAATTCACCAAAGAAGCAGTTTTAATGAAGACTAAAGATAAGGCCTATGACTGTAAAAAGATGTGGTTATGCATTCTCTTTCTGCATATTCCCGAGCTCTTAGCACATGGGATTTTAGATTCAGGTGTTGATGCTGTCTCACTGGTGAGACAGATAAGCTGACTGTTCCACAGATAACACTATAAAGTTTGACAAAATCTGAGAAACAGCTACTTAAAGGTATTGGAGGGTAAACAGAATCAGACAGATTCTAGAAAAAAGTTGACACCTGTATAAAATGACTGTTTCTCAATTTTTACCTTGTTTAGCTTGAAGGAAATCTATAATTGGCAAAAGAGTGGGAAGGGTAAAACTTTCATAGAAATCCTCCCAACTTATTGTGTTTATGGTCTGAAGGAGTAAGAAGTCTAGACATCTACAGCCACTGAAAAGGGAGAGGGAGAGTCCTGGGAAATGATCAGGGAGAACCCTAAATTCTGTGCATAAACCCTGCCCAGATATCTAACTGTGAACCACAGGTGTGCAGGATAGATTCAAAGCAGCCTAGCTATAGAAAAAAGAACTGAAGTGAGTTTTAGCTGTCGTCCAAGAAGCAAAATTTGTAGTTTGAATCTGACCAAATTATAGTAATTGGTTAAAAAAATAATATTCTTCAGAGGTTTACTAGCTGATATCTCCTCACTTCCTAAGCCAGAAGACTTACAGACACAGAATACCATTACTTGAAGACATATTTTGAGTTAAGAATTATTTTCCTATCTCCAGGCTCCCATCTAGTCTGTGTTTCTGATGGTCCTTAGTGCAGTCACTGAAGAGATCCTGGAATCTCATCTCCTCGGACTTGTAGTTTCAGAATTAGAGTTCGTCACACTGGCCTCCTGCTTCCTAGACACCAAAGACGATGTGGAGTATGGGGAACAATTATCCTTTCTTACTTTTCCAGCTAACTCTTTGTAGAAAGTCGGCAACGATTTTAATGTCTCTATTTCTCACAGTAACTCCTTTTGAACACCTCCAGTAGTGGCTGTCTCACAGGAATATCGGTGTTTAATCAGTTACTGTTTATAAAAGCTTTGGGATCTTCTGTGGGAAGGGTACTGTGAGCATAGACGGCATTATCTTGGAGAGCCCTGCATCATGCTTTATTGAATGGAACGAGTGTCTGTGTGTAATCAAATTAACCACACTGCGAGGGGTTTACACTGTAATTAATGAAACCCATGCAGACTGAGTGAAGTGATCAGTCTATTATTTTTAGATTGAATAATTAAGTCTGAAGAACTGCGGTATTTTTTTCAAGTAGCTTCTTCTTTTCAGATGACTATTGACATTTGGCTCTCATTCACACGTTTTCATGTCAATTAGCTTTGTGCCTCTTTATCTCATGCCATGCAGAGATAATTATATACTATAATATGGTAATATCATTATGATATAAGATACTGACTTTTTACAAATACTTTACATCATAGACTATGGGCTACCTTCAAAATAGACTCAATCTAATGAGCAGGTGTTTTATCAAGGGTCTGTACTGCATCTAGCACTGTGTGGACACCTGATATAGTTTCCCCAGCCGTACAAGTATTTCTCAGCCATCTAGGCACCGATGGTACAATGCCCATTCTACGGAGGAAGAAACAAGCTCAGGGAGGTAAAATAACTTCCTGAAAGTCGCAAATGAGCAAGTGGCAGAACCAGCATTTGCCCTTCAAACTCTCTAAGACACAGAAACCCAAAACCCCAAAAATTTTGGGTTTTTTTTTTCCCACAAGCAGCAGAGGCCCAGGTCTTGAAGCCTGCGTGAAAGTGCGTCTTTCCAAGCTGGGGGACACGTACCTTCAGCGTCTTGTTGTGCCTCTGCAGCTCTCGGCACAGACTCTCCAGTTTGCTTCGAGCCAGGATAGCTCTGCTGTGTTCACTCTGTAGCTGGTCTTTTTCTTTCTGGACTTGCACCTGTTTCTTTTGTAGGAGTTTTAACTTCTTTTGCTCAGTGCGATGTTCATCCAGCTAGACACAGGTTTGCACATGTGAAAGAAGATGGTAGGAGTCACTTTGGAGATGACGGAAAAGGAGCGAAACCTGGAGACCACTCTGGTTATTTGGAAACTCTTTTTGCTGATATCTGTCCTTGTGAAAGTACACGAACTTCATGAATGTCTCATTTGCAGGACTTGTAGATATGGTTTTATAGAATGATACTTATAGGTTTTATATTATTATTCATTATTTTTATTGCATCTGCTGCACAGACTCTTTTTTTTTTTTTCTTTGTACCAGGAATTGAACTCAGGACCATGCGCTTGTCAGGCAGGCGCTTGTGCCGCTGAGCTATATCCCCAGCCCACGTCTCAGAATCTGGAAGTTGCCAGAATTTATGGCAATACCTTGCATTCTGGCAGTGGTCAAGAGTTTGTTCTGCTTGGGTTACATTTTGTTCTCATAATTCTTCCTTGAAATAAGCTTCTAGAGCTTTTTTTTTTTTTTAAATAGGAAAGAGAAAAGTAGCCTCCTGGTACACAGATAATTTTGGGTTTTGGGTGTGGGAAAGGAGAAGAGACAGTATCTCTCAACCACATAAACTTTGAAAGGCAACTATCTGTAGGGTCCCCTGCTCCTGCTCACCCCTGCAATCCACCTTCCTTGCCTGTTGAAGATCTTGCTGCCCTGGTTTCTGGCAAGCCCAGGTGAGCTTTTCTCAGACCCCTCCAGTAGCCACCACTAAAGTACCAAGGATGGCGCCCAGTGAAACCAATTTACCCCTGTTCTTTCCATCTGAGGATGCTAAACTTCTAGGGTAGCATTGCCAAATAGGATACAGGACAGCCAGTTAAATTTAAATTTCAGATAAATAAGGAATTATTTTTTAGTGTAAGTACATCCCATATACTGCATGGGCTATATTTTTACCAAAAATTATTTGTTATTTTTTGAAATATAAATTTAACTGGGTGTGATGTATTTTTATCTGCTCACTCTGGTAACACTCTTACAGGATCCTAGTCCTTGTGCGGAGTACGGGACTCAACCTCCACACACCTGTAGCAGAAGATGAATTGACTCTAGGAGCATCAGTCTCAGACGGACCATTAGTGCGGCCACATTCAAGCACTAGCATTTTGTCTTGAGCTGTTTTCTCTGCCAGACTCTGATCCCTTAGTGCCTGAATGATACTTAAACCAGGACGGTCCTGTTCCTAACAGTGACCTTGTTGGCTAATAGGAAAAGCCATGGAGAGGCCCTGGGTGCTTCTAGACCCAGGCTGTTCCTGGCGCCTCACAGAGCCTGGTGCAAATGGACATTCATGCCACATAAACCCCAACCCATGTCTTAGCTTCTCTGGTCCTGAGCTACACGAACAGGCCGCCACAGTTTCTTCAGTTCACCTTTTGTTTTATGCTCTTCCTGCCTCCCTGCTGTCACCCTGAAATAACCACTATAAGCCCTTGTCACAGAAAGCCCAGAACATACATAATTGATATTCTATCTTCATACTTGTGCAATTTCTTTTTCTTAGTGGAAATTAGCATTAGGAAAAAAAAACAAACCAAGAACCATGTTACTAAAAATATTGATTAAAACTAATATCCTTCTTGGAAAGTCAATGATCCTTCATTATATATTTTTCATATTAAACTCTTGTTCATAATGTAAATGTAGTTCCTTCGTTTTGCACCCTAGTTTTTAGACAGGTGAAATTTTGCATGCTTATATTTAGATTTTAAAGGACCATATACTTTCTTGAAATTTATATATTGTTATTATTGTTATTCTTATTGTGGTTTATACTTCACCCTTTGAAGATTAAATCATATGTCAAGACTTTTAAATGTCAGTACTGCTGACGTATCTTTGGGCTATATAATTTCAAACTGTGCAGTATCCTGTACATTCTAGGTTGTTTAGCACTACTGTTGGCCCCTATCCGCTATACACCAGTAATGCCATCCAACTGTAATATCCAAAAATGTCCTCAGACAGAGAGGCTTATTGTCCTTTGGTGGGCAGAAGCGCCTGTTTGGGGAGCATTGCCTTATGTGGCTTTTTCTGAGTGTCAGGAGGAAGATACCCTATGTGCATATTAAAAATTGAAAGAGAGATGATTTGTGCTGCTCATTGTGTATGTGTGTGAGTGTGTGCGTGTGTGTGTGTATGTGTGTGAGTTTATTGAAATAGTTGAGACTTTTGTGAATGCATATGAATGCATGGAATTTCTTAATGAATGAAGGCTAGCATATAGCAACACAACCAACCTCAGCCAAATGCTGGCTGTGATTTGCGATGCATTTAGGGATGGTTGCTCCTGTACAACTGTAACGGGCAGGTAGGATTTTACCTACAGTCTCCCTTGCACTTGCTCTCTTTGCTAAGTAAAACTGATGCCAAATACTAAACTAGAATTGTATTAGTGATATTACTTTAACTGCATAACACTTGAAGCAAATATTTTTCTTACACCATTTCCTAATTTAGTCATGAGATGTCCTTATTTATTAATGAACTCATCCTTATTTATTAATGAGTACAAGGGCAGATACTATTACAAGATTCATATTTGTAAGGATGAGTGAGGTAGAGTGGCAGTTTGATTCACAGCTTTGAAGTTGATGATTTATTCTATATTAACAATTATGTTTCAGACATTTTCTCATTAATACACAAATCAGTGAGCAGGAAATATGTTTCTGTCTCCAAGTAAAAATTGGAGTTCCTCATAATTTTTTTTTTTTTCTGAAAAGGAAATGTAGTGGGTCTTCTGGGTCAATTTTCTTCTCATCGTTTCTTCTAGAGTGATCTTTTGGGCTTTAAAATTTATTAAGAGATGAGATATATGCCCAAATATAATAAGTAAGATCTGAATTGAGCTAGGGTCCCTAGTGAGGAACCGTGGGTAAGAGGGTGAGTAGGCAGAGAGAGCCCTGAGACTGGGGTGAACAATCGTGGTTGATGCAGAAGTCGTGGCCGGGCTGGAGAGCTGCTGTAGAAACACAGCACTGTGAACAGCATCTGTGCTCGTCTGGGACGCCGCTCAGTCCGGCCAAGTATAGAACATGGCGCTGGAAAGTGACTCGGTAAGAATGGGTCAAAAGAAGGGCAAAGGCCAGCCAACGGGGAGAGCACTAAAAGGAGGCAGGATGGAGAGGTGAGACTAGCGAGGAGGAGGGGGAAGTGGGGCCAGATCTGAAGGGAAAATATTTTTGACACCCGGACTTATTTTGCAGTATTTTAAATTGGTAATACCCATCGCTAAACAAAGTGCAGTTACACTGATATACTTGTTTTGTAAATCCTACTGCTCTTTTGGCAAGCAATATAGACATAAAGCTTAAAACTCAAAAAAGCACCCGTCCTGTTTGATTTAGTATTCCCATTTCTGGAGCTTTCTCTTAAAATCAGAAAGGAGAAGGAACAGCTTTAATGCATGGTGACATTCACTGTGGCAGCATGTGGTATAGCGAAAGAGTAGGAGGAATCTAAATGTCCCTCAAATTAGTGACTCTACGCGCAAAGCCATGTAATGTAATATGACACAACATTTCCAAAACATCCTCATGAAGGCTGTGCACTACAAGGAAAATGTGTGTGCCGTGTGAGCCAAGACAACCAGGTATCAACTCTTATGTACCTTAGAGCAGTGAGTGTAAGATGTGTCTGCATGCATAGCGGAACTGGAAAGGAACATTCATAAAACAGTCTGAGTTTTAGGTGATGGGATTCGAGACTTTTTCATTTTGTTTTATGCACTCAGCACTTTCCTGTCATCATGGTGCGGTTTATGTGATTGATTAAAATTAATGAAAAGGGGGCTGGGGATATAGCTCAGTGGCACAGCGCCTGCCTGGCAAGTGTGAGGTAGCTAGTTCGATTCCCAGTACCAAAAAACAAACTTAATGAAAAGGTATTATGGGCAGAATGAAGCAAGTAGGCCTCAGGCCTCAGAACTAAGCAGTCGGGCCTTAGGTCTATTGCATGACAGCAGTATCAAGGTAGAGGGAAGGAAAAGATGGTTAGGGATTGTAGTACTTAAGTCAGAGTGAGAAACAAAACAAGTTACTCATGAAATTTTTATCCATTAATTAAGCATGGAGAGTTTGTATGTCAGAAGCTTATGCAGTTTTGGAGGTCCTTAAACGTGAAGATAATTAGGTGAAGGGGCCCTGTGAGTGAGAGGCCCCAAGCTGGAGCTTCTTTAGCAATAAGATGTATCTACCCAAGTGAGGGGATACAGTTCAGCCAGCTGCCTGGAGGATGGTTTTGCTCTGTGTAACCTTAAATTTTATTCTCTTGATATTACTTCTCTAGAAGAAATAAATTAATTTTTTTTTAAAGAAAAGAAGCAGAAATAAAAGAGCCGTGCACTGTTTAGTTTTTCTAGAAGATATCACATCCCAGTTGTGAGTCCCATAATCTATGGGGAGAGTGTAAGTGTCTCAGACATGTTCTCACTCATCTTCATTTTGGAAACATTTTGTGAGAGTCCACTGCAGCTAGATGTGCCATCCACACTAAGCCCTTCGCTTTTCTCCAAGTGACCAATTGTAAAGCACCAAGGAGCCAAGGCCCTTCAAGAACCCTTGGGTGGTTCAGAGTGGCTTCCTCCTGCTGTTGGCTAGGGGATGGCAATGCTGGTTATTGACAGGAAGGCTGCCTGTAGAGCATGTGCGGAACCAGACACCAAACGACCCACATGGAGCACTTTGCCATTGTAGGGAAGGGATCAGACTGGGAAAAAAACATGCCATGAACCAAGGTATGTACTCGGCCTTCCTCCCTTGTATAACTCCTGAAACCCTTGGTACATAATTGAATTAAAGTTTAAGATTGTTTAACTTTATGTTGAGAATATTTTTGTTTCATTGAAGAGTTGAAAAGAATTTTAAAATCTCTGTAATTTTGAGTTATTTATACTTCTAGAAATATTTCATTTCCAAAATTATATACATAATTGAATATATTATAACACTATTTCCTTCCTTCCTTCCTTCCTTCCTTCCTTCCTTCCTTCCTTCCTTCCTTTCTTCCTTCCTTCCTTCCTTTCTTCCTGTCTGCCTTCCTTCCTTCCTGCTTGCTGTTATTTGTCAGTTTTTCTTTTCTTCAAAAATTCTTCTTTTATGAATTCTAGCTTTGGCTTGTCTGAAGTAAACAGATATGGTCTATAATGATATATATGAGAAACTAAGAGTATCCTTTTTTTTAAGCTCTAACTACAGTGTCTTTCTGACAAAAAAGTTAATCAAAGATCTTACCAATTCAGCATATTTCTTGAATAAAAAATCAAGCTTTTCCTCAGGTGTTTGCAGCTTGTTCAGATTTTGCATTAGTAGGTTGGCTTCTTTGCCTTAAAAAGACATAGAAGAACATTGAATTTGTAGTCAGGTGATACAGGCTGGTATTTCAGACTGATTACAAGCAAGTTAAGTAAGCTGGCCAAGCCACTAATCTATCAGATGGTCATTTTCTTTTCCTATAGAAAATGATGTCACCTACCTTGCAGAGGAAGTGAGGACGTGTTCAGAAGCTTGTAAAAATGTATAGTACAAGATCAAGTTCGCAGTAGACTTTCAATAAATATCTGCTGTAACAGCAGTCCCCAGATTTTTCATCTCAAGTATTAATATTCAAAAGATATAATATACATCAAAGCACTGACTCTATGGAAGAGCAAATTACTCATTTTCTCACTTTAATTAATGAAAAGAACAAAACCAGACAGTTACCATTCCTGACTGGCATGAAATAGCCAGTGTCTATAAATGGTCTTAGTAGAATTCCATCCAGAAGCACAGATACGTGACAGTGTAGTGTGCTTGCTTTTCTGCTGTAGTTCTTTTAATATCCCCTTCTTCTCTTAGTTTGGAAACCAGCTCTCTTCTCACAACGCATAAGCCCATTCTATGAGGTTTGGGTGAAAATATCCTGATTCTGGGGCTGGGGATTTAGCTCAGCAGCACAGCGCCTGCCTGGCAAGCACAAGGTCATGAGTTTGATTCCTGGGACTGGAGAAAAACCAAAAACCAAAACAAAAAAGAAAATACCCTGATTCTATTTCTGAGCAGAAAATACAATTCATATAGAAAAAAACAGAGCCAAGACCAGGAAGGCCTTTGTGTCTCCATGATTCTGAGCTCAGTCTTCTCAGGCTTTGCTTTCTCCCAGCTGGGCCTTAATGTTTGTTGCCCGGCTCATTTTTTGTTCTTGGTTGGACTTTATGCTATGTTTTAAAACTCATCTGTTCATGATTATTTATCAGGGAACCTCAGAGTGTTTCTTTTCTCCACTCATTATTCTTCCGTTCGTCTTCTTCTTGGTGCTTTGTCTTTTTGTGGTACCTAGAAATCCTGTCTTCAAGTAACCATTCAGGCGGGGGTTAGGAGGGAGAAGTGTGGTGCTGTAGCTCACACTTACCATGAGTAATGCCTTTTCCAGTAATCTGGTCAAGATAGAGGGTTTTTCTCATCCTCACCTCTATGCCCAATCGGAGTAGGGTGGTAAAGCCACCCAAGGGAGCCCATGTTTTTTGATATATATCTGCTGAAGAATTTACTGACTTTGACAGACGTTTCCCCCAAAACCAGACATTTCCATTTGGCTAGAGTATCTGCTTCTATTCTGGAGAGGCGGATAGATCCTGGAATTAGGATTGTCAGATGAAAAACAGGGCATAGGACATCTTTATACTAAAGAATTATTCATTGTTTAGCCAACATTCAAATTTTACATGACATCTCATATTTTTATTTGCTAAATCTGATAACTCTACATGAAATTAAGATTTTGGGTCTAGAAGAAACTTCAAAGAACATCCAGACTAACTGGTTCAATTTTGTAGATACAGTGTCTTAGGTCTAGAAAAGACCAGAGTTACATAGTTAATGGTGACTTTGCCAAGGCAGAAATCCAAGGTTACCCTTCTTGTTCTAAATTGCTACACTCCCATGTAGAATTCTGATGCCAGGGAAACCTACAGAAATGAAAGGAAACTTCTTTTGAAAACAGTGACCTCATTCCCATCAGTCAGTTTTGTCTGTCTTTGTTCAGTGAGTCAGGTCAGATTGCACATGAGGCCTAAGACGTGCGGAAAGGTGGGTGTGGGGGGCCCCTTCCAGCTTCCAGGATGGCTTGGGGCATCATGTGCTGCCTTTTGCAGCTGATGATCAGTCCCACCCCACCCGGCGGGACATGTGCGTCCAATGACTCCTCTAGCAGCCTCCTCTGCATTGGTCAAGCCATCTTTTCATCTTTAGCTTCAGACTGGGGAAGGTGTCCACATGAAGGCTCATGTCCTGACTTAGTGTCACTTATGAAAGACAAGAGACTATACTGTTGATTAGTTTTGGCCAGGAAGCAGCACAGTGTTTAGCCCAACTGCTTTGCAGATATCAATAATAATAGAATAAAACAAAACCAACCAGCACAAACCTGTATTGTGCTCATCAAATCAAAGCTGTCCTGCTTTGTCCTTATTCTCACCTGTGACATTCGGCAAATGCTGGGACACCTCTGCCTATGAGTACCGACATGTGATACTATTGCACGTCTTGTTTAGGGGCGATAGAAACAATTGTGAGAGGGCACTGGTTCTTTCTCCCCAAGTTAAGTAACTCTCTCATTAGGTTATTTTTTAGTAGCTGCAAGGAGAGGTTTTTGTTGTTTGTTTTTAAATCTTGTTGCTCACTGAGATCTTTTTCAGCTTAGTCACCTGTTATTTTGCATGGAAGCTTTTCTCCCTTCAATAAAAAAAATCCAAGAAATTGGAGATAAGCCTGGGCACAATTCACAAATTTGTGACATCAAAGACCTTAAATTTTTGTTGGTTTTGTTGGACTAGGTTGTTGTGTGGGATATTTATGGATTAGAGGAGCAGACAGAGGCTTGCACATCTTCTAAGAAAAGCTATAATTACATTCCCCTGGAAGCAGGTCATTTACTGACACTGTTAGACTCAAGAGAAAAATCTGACTTTATTCAGAGATACCTTATCAGAAGGGGACCACTTCCCTTTTTCCTCATGTGTCCTTCCAAAGCAAGCTTTATTTCTTCCCATTAAATCTGGGGAAGCATGTGGTGGGCATATGGCCAGCACACTGCAGAAAGCTCAGTTGGGTTGGAAGCGCACATGAAAATCACACCACCTGTGCAGCAAAAGCAAAAATGCCACATGTGGCTGTGGTCCCTGGCACAATTGTACTGGAGCACAGAGGAAATATTTGACATCAAAGAAATGAAAAATCTGAAATGAAGACAACTGAACCAGCTGGAGAAATAAGGCACAGGATTTTTCTTGAACTTTTAGCATAGTAAAGACAGTTTATACTGAATTTGGTGATAACTTATGTAAATTTAATGTTTCAAAACTATGGCTTTTTACAGTGATTTTTTAAATCTTTGAGGCTAAAGTTTGGTCTTAAATATACACGTGTGTGCCTCTCTCTGCTCTTCCTGGTTTCCATGTGTTATGGCCAAAACTTAAAAGAATATACTAACCATGTTGATTGGGGTGTACAGGAAGTTCATCAACCCCCGTGCTTGTGATTGGAGTAGGCTTTTGATTGAGAGACTTTAGACAAACACATTTAGTTGGACCTTACTGACTTATAAGTGGTAGTACTGGAGAACTGGAATTTTCCTGCACTCTAAAAAACTCTGATTATTTGTTAATCATAAGCTTATGGAAGATTATGGAAGAGAAAGTAGAAGCCAAAATCAGTGATCTTTAACTTTATCCCTATTCATATCTTTCACCCCAATACAACATACACACACACACACACACACACACACACACACACACAGGGGAGGGGGACTGATTCCACTATAAAAATGTTAGGACAATAGAACAAATGGTTAGGAAGCACTATTACAACACTTGAAAAACCTCTGGAGTGAAAATTTTGCATACTGTCTTATGGAAACTTTAATAATAGTGCAAAGGACATGTCTGGGATACTCAAATTAGACAGGGGAAAAGTTGCTTTCCAACTTTGCTATGTTTTTATAACACTCCAGAATCACTAGAATGATTTGAACTTTCTACTTTAGAATTTTAATGGTATTACCTGGGTTATTTTAATCTTTATGCTAGGTGGGTCAAGTATGTTATTGTAACGTGTCACTTAGCCTTTCATGAAAGCATTGCAGCAATGAATTTTAAATGTTACAGTGGTACCCTACTCCAGAGTAGACATACTTTTGGGTTTACAAAGAATAAACCCAAAATGGAATTTGAATCCAGTTCTGGCTCTAGTTCCCATCTATCACTGTACCATGTTGTCTTCTCAAAATGAGTAAGATGAGATCACTTCCCTTAATAGGGTCTCCATATAGCTTGGAGGGCAGGTGTATATGCAAACGATTGCTGCAGAAAATTTAAGCAAGGACAAGGGAAGGTGATGCTAACGCTATGGGGGCATGCCAAGAAAAGGATCACATAAGAGAGAGTACTCGTCTGTGTGTTTCAGTGAGGGAAAACAGGTAGAACTTGCCCCTGAATAGTAACACGTATTCAGCCATCCACAAAATTATATTCACTTTTCATAGCTATTTTTAGTATATGCCCCATGCTCTTCAAGAAGCTTTTCCTCCACCTGTTTTTGCGCTTGTCCTGTGTAACAATGAGTTTGCATTTCTCCTTTACTTTCTATACCTAGACTTGCTTGACTAAAGGGCCATTACTTATTTATTTTTGTGCACATAGCACAGTAGCTCATAAACACAAGGGATTAACAAATACTCACTGAACCCATAAAGTATTAAAAATGCAAGTGTATATCTTATGCAAATATTGGTGGAAATCACTTGGTACATTTCTGATGAGTAGTATTTCATTTAAATATTTTCTCTAATAATGGAATATAATATCAAATGATCTAACTGACAACTTTGTATATATGTATTTACATTTTGCTTATATTTAAACTCCATTCACTTCACTTTGAATAATGTTCCTGTTCATTCATTCATTGATTGATTCTTTAAACGTGTATCCACTGAGCCTAGAATGTGTCCTACGCAATAGGTGTCCAAAGACATTTAAATACTTGCACGCACACCACCTCACCCTTGGGATCAAAGATCTAATAGGCAAGCCATACATTAACCCCATAAAAAGTATATAATTTCAAATGATGGTTAATATTATGTAGGGAAGATGCATGGTACAATAAAGATTAAAAAAATTTAAGACTTTATCTAGGTTTGGACTAAAACCCCATGTCAATTGCAAGCTAAATGAGTAGGATTTAGTGTACAAAAGGCTGAACTGGGGTGGCAGTGGGGAGTGGATAGAGATTTTTAGGTACAGAAAAACAGCATGAGCACAGGCCTTTGGGGGATGAGAGATAGTGCGTTCAAAGAACTGAAAGAGATCAGAATGACTGCAGCGGGGTTGGTGACAGGGATAGAGTGCTCACAAAGGGGAGGCTGTTGGGTAGAGTGGGCTGGCAGGAAAAGGGACATTACTAGGTTTTGTCAGATTCTTAGAAAATGATAGACATTTTGGTCTTCCCTTAAAAGCAATCAGAAGCCACTGGGACAGAGCAAATGGGTCACACGTTAAAAGTTTACTTGAGCTCTGTTGAAGAGTCAAGGATGGGAACTAAGAAAATTTAGGGCAGCCCCCGGAGGAAGCTGTGACGGGCTTTTTGTAAAGGTTGAAGTACTCCTTTTTAGGAAAAATGAAAATGATATATTAGAACACAACTACTTGCCTAATCCTTTTAGGATTTTCTTTTCCAATTTTTGCTCTTTATTGCCGACAGGCTCTTTGACGATGGACGGTTCTCCAGAAGCAGTGGCTTCTCTTTCAGCCTCTTCAGTGGTTTCCTCACAGTCTCTGTCCTCACTGTCAGGAGCTTCTGCACTTCCAGGCTGCTCCTTCGCCTTGGCTGGGCCCTCCTTCTCTACGGTACTGGCAGCAGACCCATACATGCTTATGATGTCTTCCAGCTGTCGATTCAACTCTTCAGAGAGATCATGGGCTCCATTTTCAGAGTGCCCACTTGCCTCCTGCTCTGGTGTTTGGAGTGATGTTGAAGAATCCTGACTGTCTTGCTTCCCCAGACCATTGAGATTGGGTGATGACGAACTATCCCCTGAAGGTGTTGATTGTTCTGAGAGCTGCTCAGGGTGAGTAGTCTCCATACTTGGAGTGATACCTAGTAGTAAGCAAAGTTAGGATTTTTTTTATAGTTAAATCAGTAATATATTAATGGTGAGACTATCTCCCAAATCAGTACCAGGTAATAGGGTTTCTAACGTAGAATGAATGTCCTCTCACAGATCATTGATTTTATTCTTAGTAAGGCAGGAACAGCGGGAAATCATTTCTCAAGTCATACTGTTAGCATATGTTTGGTTTGATACTCAGTCTTCAGTAGTATCCCTTACAATTGACATTGCTTTGTGAAACTGTCAAATTGGCAATTGATTTGACATTAATTTATGCTGTTGTCTTTTGTGCTCATATTTATCATTTAGCTTAGGCAAGCCAATTTATATTATGATACATTTTATATAATTCTGTATAGAATCACAATCATTAGAGATACACAGATATATACATTTTTTTCAAAGTTAAAACATTTAATACAAGCTATTGTACATACTAAAATCATTTATATAATGTTCTTAAACTCTATGTTAATTGATAATGCAAGATTTGATTGCTATATGTTGATGTAAGGGCATTATTATGCTAATATTTCTTGCTTTTTTACTTTTTTCTCTTTCTCAGATTGGCAACAGCAGATATCAATCAGCAAAACACTTTTTCTGAGGTTCCAACTGGCACCAGTTCTGGAATAAGGCAAGCAACGAGAGAAGGTATAAATAAACCAACTAATATCGAAATGCAGTGATTCTTATAGTATTAATTCCTTAAATTTCTATTATATCCTTTTGTTCCACTCTAAAAACTGACCTTATTTTAGAAGAAAATGGATTGCAGCTTTTTCTTTTCAGTTGTGAAGTTTTAGGAAGATATAGTAATTTTTAAGAAGAGCAGTCTAGGGCCAGGGATGTAGCTCAGTGGCATAAGCACCTGCCTGGCAAGCACAAGGTCCTGAGTTCGATACCCAGTACCAAAAAAAAAGACAAGAGAGCAGCCTGTAATAAGCAGTAAGAGGATGAACCAGGAAAACAATTCAGACATAATATGGGCTCTTAGGAAAGAGGACAGAGGACAAGCTGAGTCAAAGATTTCAGGTTTCTGGATATTACCATTGCTAGGGTTGTAAGAGATTTGGCTTAGGCCTTTAACTTACAGTTTATTTTATTTGTGAATCACTTTTAGTTGTGGTTTTGCTGATTAGCAGCACAAAAATATGGCAGGATCACAATTCACAAGTTTTGCTGTTTTTGTTTTTTTTTTTTGGTACTGGCAATCAAACTCAGGACCTTGCTCTGGCCAAACAAGTGCTATGCCACTGAGCTATATCCGCGGCAAGGTTTGCTGTTGCGTTGGCTAAAAATGAAAACAAAAACATATCTGCTCCAAACTGCGCAGCTTCCTTCTCTCATCCTCAGGCAGGCATCAAAGACTTGGACACCAACAAGAGCAGAAAGTACAGTTCTCAGATATTGTACTCAGATACAATATTCAGAAATTACCACCTTCCATGACTGTCATCAAGAACTCCTTTACATAGAAGGAAATAAGTTCACCAATTTTAATTCAACCGTTTAATTATAAAATAATTCAGTATGCAGCTTCATTGTCTTCATCAGTGCAGCTTCTTTATCCTGACCTCTATGTACTGGACGCACTCCTCTATATATAACTCTTGCTCCCCCTGAACTCAGAGAAAGGCCCATGGCATCTGCTGTCCAGCCAGAAGTTATTTTCAGCTCTTCTAAAATGAGTCATGGCATTTAGCACTTCATCTTTGAAAATCAAGAGAATAATTTTTAAAATCTAATTGAAACAATAAAGATTTACTGGTTTAAATCCGTAAGTGGGATTTTTAACTGTTGGGGAGATTATTTTAGGATGAAATATATCTAAGGAAACCAAACTTCAAAGCAATTAGTTTAAAATTGCCTGTCCATAGGAATTTTACTGTGGTTAGGCTACACGCAAGGGTTTTATTTCTATTTGATTTATTCATTCATCATATGTCACAGTTGTTAATTCTTTTTTATATTTAGTTCCATGGATATTCTTTAAACTCATGTTCCATATTTATTTGAAAACAGCATCACTGAACCATTGTAAGCCTCAGAAAGGTCAATTCCTAAAAGAGGCCTCAAGACAAATTAACAAGACTGAAAAAGTCAAAAGAACTTTGTTACTTTTATGCTATCCATGTACAGTAATCTATTTTATAGCAAAGAAATTATTTCTAAATTTTCTCATACATAAATTTTACGGGCCTTTCCCCTGTCCTCCGAGACAAAAGTTTTCCCTTGTACTGGCAGTCCCAGAAGACTATCAAACACAACAACCCTCCCTGAACAACACATTTTACTTATAAGTACAACAATGGAAAGTTCCTCAACAGGTCATTGGCAAACTCAAAGCTGTAAGTTTTGAACATCACACACTGCAGCTTACATCTGCTCACAGGGCTTGGAGGAGTGTTTGTCATACTCACCCAAAGACAAGCTAAGGAGGAAGAGAAAGGACAGGAGGGAAGCAGCAAAAAGCAAGTGAGAGCCGCAGCGACAGCAGGAGCAGGCAGGCGGGCTGAGTTCTTACAGAGAAGAGGGAAACCAAACACACACACACACACACACACACACACACACACACACACACAGCACAGGCTCCGATGGAGGCAGCCGGAGGGGGTGGGGAAGGGAACATGGTATGACACAGCAAGAAAGAAATCCACCCCTAGCTTCTGAAGCTGCTGCCAGGGGACAGAGCTTAGAAAATAGAAGCAGCTGGTAGATCATATCAGACTCTCCATATTCCATTCTTTTAAAGAATTTAAACCCCGAGTAGATAGCTTCCTGGTGAGTGCAATTTTTTCACTATTGTCTTTCCTTTGGACAACAATCATTTTTCTTATTTCTTGGCTTGTTTCCAGTTTGGTTTATGATTTATTTTTTTTCCCCTCTTCTTGGGCTAAGGCGAAAATTGGTATATTTCTTTTGCTTATAGTTATATAATTTCCTGTTTCAAATGTATATTACCTTGAAAGTCTATGAAACCGATAAATGCAATCCAAATTGGCAATTCTTATTTTTATATGACAGTTCTTTGCCAAACCCAAATGTCTGTTTGTAACATGAATGTGTTGCTGACTACAGGTCCTTTTCAGTTCATGGTATTGATGGTAGGTAGTTCACGGCTGGGTCAACTTCAATGCATTTTCTGAAGACAGAAGAACCAACCTGGCTGTGAGTTGCACCAACCAATAGACTTGCTGAATGGAATAAACAGAGGAGAGAAAAAGGAAGTCTAGCTTCTATTTCTTTGGAGGAGCTCCAGTCTTTGCCATCACCTTGGGACATCCATCTCCGGGCTTCCAAGACAGACCCTTCAGCCTTCTAGTGTAGATCTTTCAGCTCTCAGTGGGACACTGCAGTGAACTTCCTGCCTCCCACCTCTGACTGCATCGTTCGGATCTCTAGTGCGTAGACAGCCCATTTGCACTTTTCCACACCTAATTCTGCAGCTGCCCATTGTACACCTAGCTTGTAAATCACATATACCTCAATTTCAGTTCATAGTCTACGCTTTCATTATTGAAATGATGCTCACTGCTAAACTAGGTAGAATACTATGATTATAATTCCATTCTCGTGTCACTTTCTGTTTTTTTTCCAGGAATTAATGATTGCATTTTCTTTTCCTGTGCTTAGTATTGAGACTATTTTGTCTTCCCAAATGTCACAGAAACCCTGTAAATTATCTCCATATGTAATTTTCCCAAGGTCAAATCTGCTAGATAATTTATACATTGAAGCATTTCCTTGGAGCTTTCATCTCCACCTACAAATAGCTTCAGAACCTTGAGCACTTCTAGCCTGGTCTGGTGGCTTTGTAGGCCTGCATACAGCTGGAAGCCTAGCACTTCTGCTGGTACCCTGGGAATTCCCTTTAACTCTCTCCTAGTTCTTGATTCCCATTTTTCCTCTTTCTTGCTTCACTTCCTCATTTGAGGGAACATATCCTCTAGGGGTGGCCTGAGAGAGCATTTTTGAGAGACTTTGTGTGTCTGAAATACCCTGTGGTATTGTTACCCTTGATTTGGCTCGATGTAAACTTACAGGTTGAAAATATTTTATATAAAAATATTAGAGCAGTTTTTCACTTTTTTTTTTTTTGGCACCAAGAATCAAACTCATGACCTCTGGCTTGCCAGGCAAGCACTTATGCCACTAAGCTACGTCCCCAGCTCCGAGCATTTTTGTCTTACTTTTTAGTTTTCTATTTTTTCTCTTAAAAGTACAAGATCAGCTGGGCATTGTGGTGCATGCCTGCATTCTTGGCGCTCTGGGAGGCTGAGTTAGGAGAATCTCAAATTCCACCCCCACCTAGATCAACCTAGATCCCCAGTAACACACACACACACACACACACACACACACACACACAGTCAAAAAAGAGAAGAGAGAAAGAAAGGGGAGCAAGCAAGGTCATTCTTTTTCTTGATTCTTCCATATGATCTGTTTTTTTTTTTTTTTTCCCTCTCTGGACTCTTTTAGGATGTTTTCTCTGTCTCTAATGTTCTGAAGTTTTACAATGATAGCATTTAATGTGAATCTTTTTACATTTATTATGTTAGACACTGGGATTTTTATCCTGGAATCTTACCTCTTTAATGTCCTTCTTTTGTCATTGTCCCTTATGCTTGTCTTCCTCTGGCCCTCGTAGCCCTCAGTCCTGAGCCTTTCTGGTTAAATTTCTCCTGAGAATATTCCCCAGGAATGCTAAAAGGACTTGGTTTCGTGAAATGGTATTGGGGTTTCTTCATTGCTAATTCCTGCTATTTCTTCTCCCGATTAAAATGAACAACAACCTACCAACCTCCAGAACACCTTCCTACGTATATGTCTTCTCTCTTACCATCACTTTAATAGTATCACCATTTGCTGAGTGTTAATCACAAAGTCCTTTTTCTTTTCAGCCTACTAGGCAAATTACGTTACCCATCACTGGTAGCGTTTCCTACTACCACAGAATTCCATTCCTGTGAAGTGCAATTTTCTCTGTTGAATGATTTACCATTAGATATTTTTGTTTAGTCCTTCTTAATTGTGGCTTGGGATTTGTGGATTCAGTTCTTCTGGATGTCTCATTAGAGTATTTTTCTGCTTTTTGTTGTTCTTTCTGTTTACAGGTAAATTTTTATGGAAAAAGGGGATAGAAAGATCTTTACTCTGCCATTTTGGAATCAGAAAAATCTGTTTAGCTATTGTAGAAGTCCTGTAATGAAATGAACTCTTTTCTAAGATAAGAAGTTTTGGCAGTGAAATTATCCAATAGATCCTGGTTGGTCTTTGTTTCAGGGACCCTAAAGAAGAAATTCCTTCATGGAGCATGGAGGATGGGTAGAAAATTAAATGACTTATTTAAGATCTCTTTCAAATATGAATTTATAAATGCTATACTTTCCTATCATAGGCTGACAGAGAGCAAAGATTATATAATAATTAGGATCATAAGCCTTAAAGTAAGGTAGCTTCCATGTGAATTCCAAATCTGTCCTTTACTTCCTTGACATATTGGTTAGGGTTCTCTAGAGGAACAGAATCAATACAATATGTATGCAATGTGATCAAAAACTACAGTGAATATTTAAATAAAAATAAAAATTATTATAGTAAAAGGCACATTGCCACTAATTCTCCTCGGAATACTTCCCCTCACTTCAAACAGACTTAACCCCACTCATTCTTGCTGCTTTCTGCAGCAGTTCTGAAAGTCTGCTATTGTGTCTTTTCATGGCTGCCTCTTTGTCCTGAATTGATTCAAAATGTTTACAGCAGTTTGTCAAAAAGAAACATTACAGTGTGCCTCATCTAGCTATTCACTGTGTGACTTTTGACCCTTGCCCAGAGTCAAAATGACTACGAGAGGTAAAAGTTTTAAATCAGTTCAGGACGCTGAAGCAGCTACAACAACTAAAGACACTTGAAAGAGGACTTCCAAAACTGCTTCAGAAAGTGACAAAAATGATGAGCTGTGTGTGTTTTAAGCAATGTGGAGTATTTTGATAGGGATTAATGGGGATGTATATTTTACTGTAATACTTTTGTAAAATTTGTGTGTGTATATATTTATAACATATATATAATATACATATATATGTTATATATGTATATAAACTATGAAGGATTTGTTAGGTTCAGATCCACACAAAAAGAGCTACATAATGATTTTTAAAAATGAAAGTGAGTTTATCATTAAAGTACAGCAGATATGAGCATAGTTAAGTAACATTATCCCGCAGTGAGGCAGGAGACAGCACCAAAGATGAAGGGGAAATCCTCTGGGGGAAGGATCTAGCATGAACCTTAGGCCGGCAAGAGAGAAAACGCTGCACCACATCCAGTTTATTAGTTTCTTTTTCTTTGTTTTAAAGAGAATAAAACAATAACAAAATAACAACAACATAGACAAAAACAAAACAAAGCAAAAACAGTAAAAATGATACAGGATTTCAATACAAAATGATAGGAATTAACAGTGGTTGTTACATGGTAGTTTCTTAAGTGCTGTGTTCAGACAAAAGTGACATGGTGCCAACAGGCCTATGTGTCTGGAAGGAATCATTCCCAGCCCTGGCTAGACTCAAGGACACATACACTGATAGTGCACTCAAGGGTATCTATAAATACATTTCTTTCCTACGGCAGGGTAGCCAGCCTCTCCTTATAAGAAATGGAACACAGCCAAGTTCACCTAGTGAAGATAGGCATTATGACTCTCATTATTTTAACCCTTTCCTTGATAGCAGCATAATGCCATCAATGTAATGGACAAATGTGACACCTGATAGGAGAGAAAGATGATCAAAACCACAACGAGAGATCATCTCATCGGAGTTAGAGGGGCTAGCGTCAAGAAGACAAAAAATGACAAATGCTCATGAGTATGTGGAGCAAAGGGAACTCTTATATATTAGTAGTGGGAATGGATATTAGTACATTATCATTAGCCATTATGGAAAACAGGAGATTCCAAGAAAAGCTAAAAATGGAGCTACCATCTGATCCAGAAATTCTAGGAGATGGAACTGTAATACCAAAGTTACTTCTACTCTCATGTTTATTAGAGCACTATTCACAATCATTAAAATATGGAGTCAACTTACATGCCCTTCAGTGGATGAATAAATAAAATGTTGTATATGTGCACAAAGAAAATATTATTCAATCACAAAGAAGAGTGAAATCCTGTCATTTACAGAAATATGGATGGAACTGGAGGTGATTTTGTCAAGTGAAATAAGCCAGGCAAAAAAAAGGAAAACATAATCTATTCTGTCTCATTTGAGGAAACTTGCAAGTCAGTCTTATCAATGAAAAGAATAGAATAGTGATTACTAGAGACAGGGTAGTCCAGGGTTGGGGGGTATGTAAAAAAAAATTTAGTAAGGAGCACCAAAATATAGAGCTTAGGAATTACTCTTGGTTCATCTTCTGCACATTTAGTTAACTATTGGTTAAAGCAATCTATGATATGTTTCAAAATGACTAGAAGAGTAAAAAATTCCCAACACACAAAAATGACTAATGTTTGAAGAGATGAAAATACTTATTGTACTAATTTGATTATAATATATAATTTGATTATTGTATATATTATTGAATTACCATAATTTACCCCATAAAGATGTACAAATATTATAAATAATAAAGACTTAATCCTGTGAATTAATATTTTCTATACTAATGGTGCCTAGAACCAAGTCTGAGAATCTACTAGTATTATATCTGTTTGTGTGTTTATCTATCTATTTATCTATCTCTATGTCTCTCTTTATCTCTAGCCTTATCTCTATTAGCTGACCTGGGGTTAGATATGGCTTGGAGTAGGGGCACAAATCTTTGATTAGTTTGGTCCTACTCTGCAGATATCACCCTTGTCCTTCTAAAGGGGGAGGAACTTGGGCTTGTAGCCGAGCAGAAATTATAATATTCAATTCCTGTGGTGGCAACTCTTAATTTATACTAGTTGTGTGCAGTTGGTCTCCAGATGTGAAACGTATGATTCACATCCTGCAAAAATATTTTTTTTTAATTTTAAACTAAAATTAGGCAGAGATTATTTCTAGTAAAGGGTAAAATGGACTAGCTTTCATGAATAAAATAGTTTTAAATTTGCATAAATATTGGGTACCACAGTTGTACATACTTGGAAAGCACTCCACTTCTTAAGTAACCCTATTAAATTGCACTTACATTTTTTCATGGTAACAGTTTAATCATGGGTATCATCTTATAAATAATACAAATTAATTTTAAGCTAAGCTCCTTTATAAGGACTCTCTGTTTAATCTGAATTAAGAAGATTCTGCTGCATGCACTCTGCAGGAGAGGGTTGGTTCATGGCAGTATCTTCCCCCCGGAAGGTGAGAATGAAGTCTGTCATACTGCAACAGTATTAGACCTCCAAATCTTGGAAGAACCCATCCTCACCCCGCGGCTGAATAGAGTAGTGAGTCAGCAGTATTTCCATTGAGGGTGAAGCTGGGCTCTGCGGGCTGCTCTGTGTTGCAGCATGATGTTCCTCGGAAACAGGAGCCACCGGTCCAACTCCTGCGTGCCAGCAAGAGGGTGTGAAGGCTGTGCTCCTGAAGCATGTAGACAGTTCCCCTCTTGGTCCTTTTAAAAACGTGTCACCAGTGACTTGCCAATGAATGTGTCAGGCTGCTCCTTTGGGCAGGAATCTGTGTTGCTGTGTTTCCCATTTGCAAATGGGAAAGAAAGACCCGGCAGTTAAATATTCTTAACCTATGCTGGGTTCCTGTCCGGAGACGCTCTGATCCGTCTTTATAAAGGCAAAGGACACTTGATGGAAAAAAAAAAAGTCCTAAGACAGCACTCCTTATAGCTCCTCCTTCTCCACCGGTAACAAAGCAATTCTCATGGGGTCTGAGGTTGAACCTGTGTGGAAAGGAAGGCCTTTTATTTCAGTGTGTTAAAAAACAGGGATGTGGTGGTCACCTAGCTGTGAGCTGGTTAGGTTTCTTCTTTCTTGCTGTGATGCAGTCTAAACAAAGAGCTACATGTGTGGCTTTTTTCTCTACAGTAATTTGATGTGGTGTTGATAGGTTCTAGGACAAAGTAGACCTAAAGACTGGCACACATAGTCATTGAGACAGGGACTGATTGAGCAAATGATTATTAGACACGGATAATATCTGTCCTCCTTGTTGTATCTCTTCTCTGTCTTCTTCCAGAAAAGAAAATTAAAGAAATGAGGGGATGCCTAGGCTAACTCTGCCCAGTGATCGACTCTATTGTTTCAGAAACAGAACCTGTCTGTTTTCTTGTCCTGTCTTTGAAAAACTTTTCTGCTTCTCCTATCTCTTATGTGACTTGCTCATCTCTAGAGCAGATTAATTTAACATGTGGATCCTAAATTCAAGTTCAAGCACTAGGAAAGAAGCATCACTACTCTTTGTTTTTAAACTATGTTATGGTGCTCTGTTCTTTATAAATTCAGAATTGGACAAGTTATGACCCCAAATTGTGGATGGATTTTCTGCTGAGCTGCCTTATTACCTAGCTCTTTGTGGCACTGTTCAAACAAAATAGATGTAGGACCCCAGGTTTTTCAACATGGTGGTCCTAGAATCTACCTGGGACCTTGGTACCAGGAACCACAGACAGATGCAACCAGAGTATCTGAGGGAATGACAAATTTCTACTGGCTTTCTCACAGATACCTGGGAGTTTGTGAAACATTAAAAACATAAAGAAAAAATTGCAAAGGAATTTTCCAGGGTACCAACTCCCGCAACACATAGACCACACACACACATAACCACACACACACACACACACACACACCCCTCAAAAATTGAGATTCTGAGATAAAAGATAAAAAATGACTATATTTTTATGTAGAGCAACAATAAGAAAACAAAAAATATACTTAATGGAAACTATGAAGATTTAGGGAATAAAAACATATGGTATAAAGATATATGCAGTTACCTTATGTAAATGTGTATAATATTTCTACTAAATATCTTATTTTGGTATATTCTACTTATTTGAAGATATTCTAAAATGGTTTTTAGAATTTTGAATTCATAAAATATTAAAGTAATAGATATTTTTATTTATTCAAAGGTCTGGGAGAAATAGTTATACACTGCTGTTGTCTATAATTAAATTAATAACACATGTGATTTGTAAAAATGAAAACTCCCCAGTTTCACCGGATGTATTCATGTAAACGGGGTTTGGACCTTGGGTCAAAGGAAAGACTTTCAGTCTTGACTTTAAAAGCTCGAGTTTCTATGCAATGTTGTTTGCACACAAAGTCTTTGATCTTCCTGAAGAAAATTAGATACTTTGAACTGCCCTGGCATGTGATGGAAGTAGTACTAATCACTCAGGTTCATAAAATAAAGAAAATTCTATGATACATTAAGTTCTACTACAATGAGGATGGGTATGCAAGGAAGTGGTTTTGGCTCAGGAAAAGGAAAAGGATACACTTTAAAAATTTTAAATAAAGGAAAAATTTAGGAAAGCTAAAATTTAATTTTATGTATGAAATAGAAATTTCTAGAAATTACAGAGGATTGGGAAGAATCAGTTTATGCAGCATTGAGCTATATCAATGAATTTGTATTTTTTAATTCTGCAGTAAATCATTGTGGACCACAAACTTTCCATCCTCTCAAAGTGCACTGGCCAAGCCTTTGGACTCTTTCCCAATAGCTGACCATTAGCACAAGAAAGGAGGAAGAAGTCCAATGCCTCCACTTAATGAGAATGGGAAACTAGCAGCTCTGAGAATTCCAGGCACCTCAGTTCCAAAACTTATTGAAATAAATGAAAGGAACCATCTGTCAAGTAAGCATCTACACAGCCACAGAATTCAAAGGCTGAGAAATGAATTTAGAACCAAGTGATTGAAATGAATATTTTTTCCAGGATCCCTCCTAAAAGCAAAAAGAAACGGAGCTTCATTCAGTACTCTATTACTCATATTGACATTGGTGTGAAATCCTGGAACTCTTAGGCAAATAAAGAAAATAGGTAGTTATTCTTACTTGAATGAGAGAAAATGTGTTATAATTACAGCATTCCTTAAAAAGAATAGTATTGTAATTTTAGAACAGAGTTGGAAACAAATACAAACTTTAAAGGAAAAAATCTTGCAGTTTTGACCTAGGGAAAATTTACCTTGTGTTGTACCTTATTCAGTTTTTGGGATTTGTTTTTTTTTCCCCATTAAAACAAACTAAGGCTGGGTGTGGTGGTGCACAGCTGTAATGCCAGCAACTCAGGATGCTGAGGCAGGAGGACCGCTATGAGTTTGAGGCTAGCCTGGACTACATAGTGAGTTCGAGACCAGCCTGGACTACATAGTGAGACACTGTCTCAAACAAACAAACAAGAATAACAAAACCCTAAGGGTTCTTAGAGAACCATCAGGTTATTTTTGGCCCAGAAGTATACAAGTTTAACTAATCTTATGCCACAAGGAAGAAAGATTTTAAAGATTTATAAGGTCAAATTAAAAAGATATAGGAACTTGCCCAAAAGGAGCTATCACTAGCCAAAGTTGTGACATTAAAATTTGTGATGAACTCTCCAGTGAGCTGAAATGCATTTAATCTATTAAAAGGTAATGATTTCCTAATGTTGAACAACAACAAAAAATAGCACAAATAGTTGGAAAGAAGATGAAAGAGGGCTGGGGATTTAGTTCAGCAGCATAGCACCTGCCTGGCAAGCGCAAGGTCATGAGTTCAGTTCCTGGTACTGGAAACAAAACAAAACAAAACAAAACAAAAAAGAAGATGAAAGAACTAAAATTTTTTATTCTTGAGTTATTTATTTGACATTACTGGCTCTTATACCTATAAAAAGTGCCCCAATTAGCTAGTGGTAAACAACAGAAAGTTTTCCTAACATTGGGTGGGAACTGTCAGTAGAAAGATTCTGTGACTTTGACTACAAGTCAAACAAAAGCCAAGAGACTATCCAAAGTTTAGTTGTATCAGTTTTAAAATGATGCAAAGAAAGGGAAAGAATGTGTCACATGCAAAGATCTTTAAAGCTAAGTGGAAAAGGCAAATATCACTGAGATGCACAAAAGGAAGTCACTTCAACGGAAAGAGCAGTGAGAGTTCCAGACGTGGGAAGTGAGGTTGTGAGCCAAGCATGCTCATGCAAATTGAAACAAAGCCACAAAAGGCAGCAGGTCAGGAGTAAACTTAGACGAAAATAAGTGGAGACAAAAGAAAAAGGCAAACAAGAGAAAGACTGGCAGAGATGGCTACCAAGAAAATTGAAGACTCTTGCAGGAAACAGAGAAACTCATAATGAAGGAGTCCAGCCTCTGATAAAGCAAGCAAAAAGACAGCCAAATCCAGTACACATCACTTATTAAGTCTCATGAGTGGCCCTCAGATATCTCTTACAGTGATACCAGTGGCATTTGTATCCACTCTTTAATAATTATAAGTTTTCGGTAGCTCCCAGAAAATAGATTAAAGGAGAAAAACTCTAGATCATTCCATTTAAAACAACATACTTGGATGGGTGTTCTTTTATGCAAATTTTTTCCTTTTTTTATTTTAAAGAGAGTAGTAAATGAGAAACAAACAAACAAACAAACAAACAAAATAAAACAGTAGCAGCATACCAGTATTACAAACATAAACAAATCAGAGCAAGAACATTCAAAGTGATACAGGGTCTAGAGACAAAATAATATGAATCAACATTAGTTGTTACATTACATATTGCTATCCTCAACTACATTGCTCAGATTATTGTGTCAGGTTAGCTTCCTGTGATCTGCACAATGGCTATTTTTCATAGCCTATGGTATGAAGTACAGCTAAGTAACAATTTGGAGCATAATCACATATTCAAATAGGACAAATATTTTAAATTACCTTTTCCACTCACTTTATTTATCTATCTATTTATTTATTTGTTTATTGTCTTTTTGAGGCAGGATGTTGCTATGCAGTCCAGGCTGGCCTTGAGCTCACTTTTAGCCCAGGCTGGTCTCAAACTCACAATGATCCTCTGCCTCAGCCTCCTGAGTGTTGGGATTATAGGTGTGCACCACTCACTTGAAGGGGAATTATTGCTCCAAAATTTGTTCCATTCTTGTTCTTAATTCTTCCATGGAACTGTGACACCTTTCCTAGTGGTCATTCCATTTTCCTTATTATGTTATTAATGTGTTATGAAAGATTGGAAATTATTGAAGATGTGAGGTGTTTGTGTTAAAACATAATTTGGGCTGGGCATGGTCACACACACCTATAATCCCAGCACTCAGAAGGCTGAGGCAGGGGAATCACCGCGAATCTGAGACCAATTTTGGGTTATGTAGTGAGTTCCAGACCAGCCAGGTCTTGAAATAGCAAGACATTGTTTCAAACCGACCCCCACCAAAAAAAGAGAAAAATTAGGCATGTTTATCCATATTTTTAAACACTGGTATTTACAATAATCTACCTAAGGATAATTTGGCCATGAATTTATGATAGAAAGTCACTGGAAAAACTATACAGGACTATAACTACTTGGATTTTAAAATTTTGGCATTTGTTTTCAAATTGTTTATAAACAACTGAATAATATCTGTAGACTGAGCATAGAACAAAAATCTCAATTCTGAAAAAACAGTTAAATGGAAAAACATCTGTACATTTTATGATAGTGTAAATTTATACATCTTTCGAGTAGAAAATGGTCGTATCATAAATGTCACAATCACTTCAAAATGGATCATCCCAGTTTGGAGTTTAAACTTTTCTAGAAGGTTACTAGAGGAACATTGGTGTCGTGTATAATGTAAATCTAAGGAAACAGGCTAAATGGTAATTTCTAGCAGAGTTGTACATTATTAACATAAATGTAAGTAGAGTTTTGCATGTATCATTAGCCTTGGGAAAGGGTCCAGACCCTCTCTCTCTCTGATAGCAGATAATTCCAGTTAATTAGAAAGGCATTCATCTTCTTTAATAAGTACATATATTTTAACTCCCAGAAGGTTTGGTAGTAGGTATAGTAAAGTCTATAAGAATGAAAACAATTTATGGATATTTGTGTCCAAATATCTAATTTATGGATATTTGTGTATCTACCTGGGAAGATAGTCCTGATTATAGCATTTTATCAAGTTCCAGTATGCTGATCTATTTGCCTGTGACTTCATGAGCCTGTGAGTTTCTTGGGAACAAAGGTGGTATCTTTTATGTCTGCCTTCTCAGCACAGTGCCTGGGTCAGAGTGAGTGCTTGGTAAATATTTATGAGTGGGTAAGTGAGGTCCTTAAGGTAGTAGTGGAGTTTGGTTCTCATTGGTATCTCCTTCCAAAGAGATCAGAGCAAAGTCTGTCTCTTTCCTGTGCTGCTGAGCTGCTCCCAGCCTAAGGCTAACTCCTGCAGCCATTTCAGAGTACAGTAGAGAGCTGGGGATATAGCTCAGCGGCACAAGCACCTGCCTGGTAAGTGCGAAGTCCTGAGTTTGATTCCCAGTACAAAACAAACAAACAAACAAACAGGTAGAGTACAGTAGAAAGACAGGAAAGGTTTCCTGTGATATTTTTGATGCCTGGTCCAGAGCATGCTTACAGATGGAAAGGGTCAAATTTGGGGGATACCCTAGAGACAAAGCCCTTGAGATTTTCTGTGAAGGGATGTGCTACACAAAATGTGCCTTCCAGTAATAGGGCTTGAGTAGCACATGGCTGAGGCATGAAGGCAGGCTGCGTTTTAGACCTTGGCTAAGCATTTGTTATCAGGAGCCACAGATGATAAATGTCAAACTACCTCTTGGAGAGGTCCAGTGTTTGAAAACCATCTGGACCTTTTACCTGAGGGCTCCTGTTTGCTTCCATTGTTCCTTATGCTGCTCAGCCTCCGAACACTTCTCCTCTGCTATTTTGTCCCTGTTTGCCTTAACACGTTATTGTGAGGACACAGATGTGAGCCCCCTCTGTAGATGCAGCCTGACCAAAGCAGAGCACATGGTGTTCTTCTTCAGGGCAGGGCATTTCCACTGCAGCCGGGCGCTCATCTGCTCAACGACCTTACCCTATTCTTGAGTCTCACCAGACTTGCAGCCAATTCACGTCCCTGTGCTTTGGTGTGTATGTGTGTGTGTGTGTGTGTGTGTGTGTGTGTGTGTATGATGTTTTAACAACAAGATCCTCCAATTCCATTTTTGTGTATCTGCTGTTTTGAACCTCAGGATTTCACTTGTATTTCTACTAAATTGATAGAATGGGCTCATTATTTCAACTTACTGGGATATTTTGAAATCATGATCATTACATTCATTTAAATGTTTTAAATCATGAGCTAGGGCTGGAGTTATAAACTCAACTCCCCGTACCAAAAACAAATGAGCAAAAAAGCAAACCATGAGCTGTTGTCAGCTATAGTTTTGATAAACCTACTGTGGCATCTTCATCCAGGTCACTCATAAAAAAATCAACCAAGGCATGTTGGCAACTGAAACGTTTTTCCCATAGTACTGGAGCTATTGGAAATTATCCATTATACTGTGCATTCACGGCCATACTATGAAATAATCTGCATCGTTGCATAATTCCCCAGGTTAAGCTTTCAGCTGTGAGAGTGACTGGCAGGAAAGGTCATGCGTTCATTCACTCTTAGCTGGCAAACAGGAAGTGAAATGTATTTCCCTCTTCACCTTTCTTGGTGGTAGGCAGAGCCCTGCTCTCTACCTGAACTTATTCATCATTTGCAGTGCGAACTGGAAATACCTGGACGCTGGGCAGCCCTCAATACGGCAAGCGACGGTCATCATCAAACATGATGAAGCAGTGTGAGCTTGTCAGAGTGTTTCTGGGCCAAGAATCTTCTATTTAATTTTCCTTGATATTTTACCATTTCCCAAACCATGTTCTGTAGATCTTTTTGCATTCAGTAGGCTAGCTGTAAGTTCCCTTTCTGTTTAAATATGCCAAAATGAGGTTCTATTGTTTGCAATGAGGTCTTTGGATAGTAAAACACACAAAGTATACAGCACAGGACTTTGCAGATTTACATTAAATATTAATTTATTTTTCTCCTTCTCTTTCCTTGTATTCCTAACACTCTAAAGGTCTATTTCATTTCACAAATACCCTCCAAAAGGGTGCTTATTAGCATGGGACTATTACTGTTTGTGTCTAGAAATCCTGCTAAAGCCTCATGCAGTTTTATGTGGGTTTTTTTTGGAGGTAGCAGAATCTAGAATTTGTGATTGATCCATGGTTCAGTGCTGGGGTTAAGGGTGGGTGATTGCTGGTTCAGTCCACTGATTGGATTGGCACCGCCCTAATCCTGGTAGACTGGATACAATATAAGGGACGGAAAGAGGCTTGTCTCACTCTCTCTTATTGTGTTTTCTGTCTTCTGCCACCACGGACGATTGCTCCTTGGCCCTATGGCACCCTGCTTGGAGCCAGCTGATTATGGACATGGTTGAAACAACCTAGATACAAATACAGTACTTCAACCTGAGAGGGAATCTGTTTAACATTATGAAAGATGGTCCCATGCAAGTAGCGCTCTCTTAATGTATGATGTTTTCCTTGCAAAGAAACAGTCAGTTTCCTTTATCTGACAAGTGAAACAGGTTGACCACAGAACCTGGTTTGGGTAGGAAAAAACACATCCCTGACCCAAAGGTTGCAATGCCAGGGTTGCAGCTGCTCATCAAGTGCTATACAATCACCTAGATTTCAGCGCTCACTGATTTCCTGATCACCCTGTAGGTGGCAGCCTTTCAGATGGTTTCTAACTGTTACATCTTCAAGCCATGAAAGGAACAAAATTTTAGAGGCATCACACAAAGTACGACGGCTTAAAGTCTTCTCTCCTCCTTTGTGCATTGAAGTGTGAAATGAAGCTGCCTCAGGAAGCCAGATCTATACCCAAGATCCTGCAGACTGTGTGACCGTGGCTGGTTAGAACATGATGAGGCTGCCTTAATCCCTTTTAATATTCAGGTATCATCAGTCCCTGTATCTGGCCTAACTTCTTCACAACTACTGTATAAACTGCTCTAAGGAGTTATGAAGCCTTACTGAAGTCTAGCTTCCATGCCCAGAGCTACCTAGAGGGAAGTGATCGGATTCTTGATTTTGATATGCTCACTAAAATGGTACTTCCCCATCTAGAAGCTACCTCTCCTATGTACAAATTCCTACTTCCATGATTCAATTCACTAGGAATAAATTTCTGGAAGCTTATGCATAGCCGGTCTACCTCTCTTTCCAATTAAAGAAGCTTTAGAATAATTTCAAAGCACCCAACTATCTAGTGAAGAACAGCTGTAATCATTATAAGGGACATGTGTGTATCTCTAAATAAATTCCAATGTTATTGCATCAGAGACTAACGTGTTCTCTGTCTTGATGCCACACAGTTGTTAAACTCATGTTATATAAGTACTAATACATAATAATTGATGAAATAATGACTCAAATATCAATTATTCTAGGGCAGGGGATATAGCTCAGTGGCACAAGCTCCTGAGTTTGATTCCTGCTACCAAAAAAAAAAAAAAAAAGTGCTGGAAATATCAATTATTCTAGACCTGAGGCAAACACACGAACCTGTCCACCTCCAAAGGAGTTTGCCAGCCCTCCTGCCCCCACCTCTGTTACATTTTGTTTCACTGGGAATGCTGGTGAAGGGTGCAGTGCTTTGAATCTTGATCCACAGATGATTTTAATGCATTCTGAAACCTTCATCACCAGAAGTTGGAGACACTTCAAAAATGGCAAGCAATTTCATTTGCTAAAATAAGCTTCAGCCATACCATTTAAAAAATTTTGCATAAAACTTCTAGAATGGATAATTTAGTTATACAAATGTAAATCAAAAATCTGTTGGTGGGTCTGCATGAGGGACATTGTTGCAGAGTGTTCTATTCAGCTCTACAAACTAAAATACACTCTTATACTCAGACCATGCTCTGAGACTTGGTGATTTTTCCTTTGCGTGTGTGCCTGTGTGTCTAGCAGTATGAATTTAGAGTCTTCTGCTCAAAAACCCTGTGAATCTGCGTATGTTCTGCCCTAAGTAGTTTGCTGTTGTTAGTTTTGTTTTACGTGAGAAGCCTCCAACTGGGGGGAAACAGAAGGAAGGACATCCAGGCAGAATCTTTAGCTCATCTGAAGGAAAAACAAGGGTGTGGGAAACTGGAATTGAATGATTCATCCTGTCTTCACTTGGGCTGTTGTGACAAAGTACCTGGGTGGCTTCAGCAGCGAATTTATTTCTCAGTTCCGGAGGCTGGCAGTTCAAGATCAGGAGGCCGGTGTTGCCAAGTTTTTGTGAAGGCCCTCTTCCTGGTGTATAGATGTGATAAAAATATGGTGAATATTTTTAACATATTTATTACAGTAAAAGATACATTGCCACTTATCCCCCTCAAAGTACTCTCGTTCACTGAGAACATACTTATTCCATCATTTCTTTTGCTTTCTGTAGTTCTGGATGTCCTGTCCTGTATCTTTAGTTGTGCTGTCCTGGTTGCCTCAATGTCCTGAATCAGTTCAAAACATTTACCTTTCAAAATGGTCATTTTGATTTGGGTGAGAACTAGCAGCCATGCAGTTCCAGGTACCAGATCTGGTGAATAAGGGGGATGAGGACTCTCTGTAACGTTACAAGCTTGCCTTTCCACTGGATGGCACTGGCAGCAGTGCCCGCCATATCTTTACCATAACTTGTAAAGACATTTGCAGATGGCTGTCTTCTTGCTGGGTTCTCACATGGCAGAGACAGTGAGATCTAGTCTCTACTTCTCTTCTTATAAAGGTACTGTGGCCTGTAATCATGATATGCTAACTTGAATGTGTCAGGAAATGCCTGGCAGACTGGTTAGAGCACAATTCTGGGTGTGTCTGTGGATAGTTAACATACAGGCCAGCAAACTGAGGGGGCAAGACCCACTGAGGCTATGGATGGTACCAACGACAGGCTTAGAGGCTGGATGAAATACAAAAGGAAAAGAAAGAGACAGTGTGTCCGGTTTGAAGAGTTCCAGTCTTCCTGAGCAGCGCAGCCTTTGCTACCATTGCCTTTGGACATCAGTCCTGTGGTTTCTAGTTGCTTCAGTCTTCCTACCCGGTGAAAGTGGGTGAAAGCTCACTTCACCCCAGTGAGCTTTCAGGCCTTCTCCTTTCGACCGCACTGCATCCTGATCCCTCTTGCTCTGCCACTCCCACTTTCTTGAGCTGAGCCGCTTGTGGGTCCTCTGCCTCTCCAGTGCCTGATGACAGCTGTAGATCTCCCACCTCTGATCTGTCCACCTACTTAATAAATCCCTTTCCACAATAATACATGTATTTTCTATTGATTTTGTATTTCTAGAGAACCCAAACTAATATAGTCACTATCTTATTGTGAAGGCTCTACCTTGTTATGGTTTGTGTCTGGATGTCTCCCCAAATCCTCATGCAGTCATGGGGCGGGCTTCTAGATTTATAATTGACTTATCGTCCATTGTTGGAAGTATGGGTGTGAGTGCTACCCCTGTCCTGGGGCGGGCAGTTTGCATACAATGTGAGGGAGGAAAGAGGTTGCATGCCGCTGCTCCTCTCTTTTGCTTTTGTTGCTTTTTGATGTTTTTCCACGACCATGAACTCTTGCCCCCTGCCACGTGCCACTCTGCCTTGGAGCCAGCCAAGTATGGACTGAAACCTCCACAACTGTGAGCTAAATATACATTTCCTTCTTTAACTCTGAGTGTCAGGTATTTTGTCTCAACAATGAGAGAAAGTAACCAAGACAGACTTTCATGGCCTAATTAAGCCTTAAAAATTCCACTTCCTAATATCATGCTGTTAGGATTAGGCCCTAACTCTTAGGTTGTCAACATATGAATTTTGGAGGTAAGCAAACATTTATTCCATATATATCCTCTGTGCTGTATGAGTTAGGGATGAATATCCATGCTAGTTTAAGTGGCCAGCCTGGGCAATAAAGCACTCTGTCTAACATTTATACTCTATCTAAAAAAAAAAAAAAAAAAAAAAACCCAAACCCCTAGATGATTGACACTGCACTTTTATCTGAGTGTCATTGTTCAGATAAGGTCATGATTTGAGATCACTCTCCAGAGGAGAAGTGGACCTCCCTGTGAAGGAAACATTTCTACTTGAATATTAGACCCTCTCTTAGAAATTTAGACTTCAGGAAAAGTAAAATTAATTTCTTCTTCACTTTCCTCTTAACTTGTTTTATATAATCTGGACTCGTAGACACAGTAATATTCAGAGAATTCCTGGTAATTAGAATTATTTAACCCTTACTGTGTTCACACTCAGAAGGTGAATTTTGATTACAACAGAACTACAGTATTATATATATATTTTTTGGTACTGAGAATCAAACTCAGGACCTTGTGCTTGCCAGGCAGGAGCTTGTGCTGCTGAGCTATACCCCCAGCCCTACAATATTATGTTTTATATTATATTTCACCTATGTGTCAGGCATCCCTACTATTCATTTATAAGATTTGTTTTATAAAATGGGATTTCAGGCTTTATAACAGCTTGTATCTGGCACAATACTAAGTAAATTTTCCCAACTTATACTTGTTATTGATATAAAAGTCAATTATGAGAAAAAATTTATGGCCTTCGTATTCTTTGGGTGAAGTTTGCATCCATGTAATTATGTATTAGAGCCCTTGCTCATACAAATGATGTAATAAAGAAACACCTACATGAATACAAATGGAATATTAATAATATCCTACAAAAGTTTAAATTTCACCCTTTCTTCAAGTATACAATGTCACAAAAACTGTAGATGGCAAAGATGTATATTCAGTCACAGTGGGTTAAACTACTTATGAGAATAAAATAAGTACTAGGAGGAGAAAAATTACACCAAGAAGAATAAAATATATATTGGTTACTTATTTTAGAAAATCACAATTAACTTTCCTGTAATTCTAGAAATAAGCCATTTAATCAAGAGGATTATAGTGGATGTTATTTTAGACATAGAGACTTTACAGAGAGAATATGGACTCTGAAATGGTTACAAGCCAAAAAGAAACAAATCCTGGAAATGATATAAATTTAAATAAATAGGAAGAAATTTATAAACTAAATCATACAATGTAATGATAATAGTATGATTTCATTAAGTTTAAATAATAGGTGAAAAAATAATAGAAATATATTTAATAAGAGTATATGTATAGAAATACAAACGTTTTATTATAAAATTTCCACTTCTAGTTCCAGCACTGTAGCTTATGTCAGACTGACTCCCTTCCTCTGACAATGACAAAGATTTTTTGCTTGACCAACCCCTAGTTAGGTTTCTGAACCTTCGGCTAGGCCTACTGTGCGCTTCATTGCAAAATCTATGTAAAAGCCCTGGAAAGTCGATTTGGCAAGAACCCCTTTCCTGTTATATCTGATCACTCTGCACATTTGATCAGGTTCTAGTTCTCTGCCACTCCCCAGCTGATGTCTGATGCCCCTGGGCTGTCTTCAGTGGGAAATGTGTTAGGTCAAGAGAGCCAGAATTTCCCCAACCTTTCCTATTTCCTGTTAGTAGTTTTCTAACCACTGATTTCACTCTGCTTATTCATCATAAATTTTCACTCTTTCATTCTGCATTTGGAGTTAATTCCAATCTCTCCAATAATAAAGACCTGTTTCAGTGGCTTCCACACCTCCCTCAGTGATCCTGAGTGGTCTGCCTTACAGAGCTATAACAAATGTCATTGAATAATTTTATCTTTAACATCAAAACAACAAAAAACTAGTCACATTTTATGAGAGAACAGGTTTTAGAGGCACAGGGAACAACTAAGTCTGTTACAACTAATAGAACAAATCCTGGGGACAAGAAAATGTATTCGTGGAAAGTTGACATTCTTTATTAGTTATCTTTTCATACCATTTCCTGCTGGGCAGGTGGTAGAACTGAGAGGAAAAGCAGCAGAAAAAGGCTTAGAACTTTTTGATGCTCACAAAATTGAGGGGGCTACAGCTAGAATTCAGTGAGACTAGGTAAATGTGACCTGGGAAAAGAGTTGCAGAGAAGTGGGAGGGCTCTTCTGCAACTCTGTCCCTCAGGACCCAGGGTGACTCTTAGGATGCCCTGTGAGAATGTGAACACCAAAGCAGGAAGTAGAAGCTAAGAGGCTAAGAACTTGAGACAGTTTTACAGTGTTTAGGAGATTAAAAAACTGGAGTCAGACATTTCCCACAAACCCTTGGATTTTAATCATCATAATCCCTGCTTGGATCAAAAGTATATATATAGCCTCTCTGTCTCTCAAGAAAGGAAAAAAAATCCTCTCTCTAGGAGATATTATTCAGAGTCCTTATAATTCACCAAATGTAATGATTGGCATTGAATTTTAAAAATTTTCAGGCAAAATGCCAGGTGTGGTGGTGCATGTCTGTAATCCCAGCACTCGGGAGGCTGACGCAGGAGGATTGCTGTGAGCTCGAGGCCAGCCTGGGCAACAAAGTGAGCTCAGGGCCAGCCCGAACTGCATAGCAAGACCCTGTCTCAGAAAGACTAAATAAATAAATAAATAAATAAATAAAATTACCAGGCACATCAAGAGACAGGAAAAGATGACAAAAACAACATAAAAATAATATCTATATTTCAAACTCATCAGACAGAGGCTTTTAAATAATAGTGATTGATAATTTTAAGAAAAAAAATTTTTAATGATAGGTTCGCCAGAGGAATCTATGAAAACCGTGCATTGGAAATTATAGTTGATACACACAAATCATCCAATTAAAGTCTCATCAAATAGCTGGGCCCAGTGCTGCATGCCCATATTCTCCAGCACCAAGGGAGGATGTCACAGAAGGATCACAAGTTCAAGGCCTGCCTGGGCAATTTAGCAAGACCCTGTCTCAAAATAAATAAATAAATAAAATTAAATAAAATGAAAGGCCTGGGGATGTCGCTCAGTACAAAGGCCCTTAGTTCAACCTTCAGTAACACAAAATAAATAAATAAATAAATAAGTAATCTCAGTATACAGGTTTAATAGTTTAATTAGACAGTATAGGAGAACTTTACTGAACTGCTGAGTGGGCAGTGTAAAATAAGAAAGAATGAAAAAAAGTACAAGAAATACCAATATAGGACAAATGGGAAGATATTCTTGCATATGTGTAGTTGGAGCCCCAAAAGGAAAAGAAGGGGAGACTGAGGATAAGGAGAAATTGAAAAGATGCTGACTGAGAAGTTTCCAAAACTGGTGCAAGACATTAAGCCAAAGATTTAAGAATCTGTACTAGGCACTTAACATCTAGGTGCATCACAGAAAAGTTGCTTAAAATTCAAGAGAGGAGAAAACACACTATTTCCAAGGATAAACAAAAAGATTAACACTAGGTGACAATAGAATATTTTAAATATGATGAAAAATACTTGTCAGCTTAGAAGTGCCTCAACAAAGAAAATATTCTTCAAGTAGGAAGGTAAAATGAAGCCATTTTTTGGCAAACAAAGTGAGTATAGTTGTTGCCAGTAAAGCCACATTAAAGCTAACGTAGATATGCCCACAAATATTAATTTATACAAATGACTAAATTAACATGACAAATTCACAAAGAATAGGTAACTTCTTTCAGTCTTAAGAAAGTAAAGCTTTGTTGAGAATATCTTAGGTTGCCTTTCTACCTTTTCGAAAGGAGCAACACAAAAACAAATTTTTAGATGGGGTGTGGCATATTTATTAATTAATGAAAGATGAGTCTTTTGCGATGTTTCACAACCCATTATAACAAAAAATGATGGAACAAACTAGAAAGGCCCAATAACTTGCAATAGGCTAAAAAAGGTAAAAAGTCAAAAGATTAACATTTTAAAGAATATATTTACATTACTTTATAAATATTTTACTTATAACCATAAAATATAACTGAAATATCTTATATTTGTAGTAGTTATTGAATGATTTTATGTCTTTTGTTTTCAATTAACATTATTCAAAAGATATAAATTATAAAAATCTATAGTATTGGGGTTGAAGGTGTAGCTCAGTGGTAGAGTACATGCCAGGCATGCCCAAGGACCCAAGTTCAATCCCTAGCACTGAAATAAAACAACAAAACACAGCTGTGGAATTAAATTATTAACTCTCTTAAATAAATATTAGTGTCTAATTACTAATTTTCTTCTTTCCCTTAGATAAATGTTACCTAAATAATACCTTTCAGCTGGTGATAATGGCTATAGGTCTCCTAAAATACTGTGTAACACAAATATTTTCATTCATCAATTTAGAAGCATGAAATGAGGTCGTGTCTTTATTTTTGTCCCTTTTGAGCACTACCTCATTCTTCCTTTAGGCTTCTACTTCAAAATAGTTCCTGAAAGCAGGAGGAATATTTATACAGTGAAGGAGATAATTGCCTTCATTGCTATGCTTGTGACTTCCAATTGCTGCTTATGACTATCAGCCGCAGTTCCAGAGAAACAAAGCTATATCCAGTAAACTTAGTTTCCTTCCCCAAAATGTTGTTATTATTTATTTATTTATTTATTTCCCTTACCAGGAATTGAACTCAAGACCTCGCGCTTGCCAGGCAGGTGCTGTGCCGCTGAGCTAAATCCCCAGCCCCTGTTATTATTATTTAAAATCTAAATTCTTGGAGAGGAGGCACAAGTAGTCAAGTGGGTATCTATCTATACAGATTAAAGTTTAATTCTTACAACTCCAGTTTTGGAGATTTACTATGGACATGAAATATTCTAATATATTATTTCATTTGTTTTATTATACCAGCCTAGAGGTATTTTCAGGAAGTGAATCTGTGGTGGAGGCAAGTTAATCAAAATGCTCACAGCCTCACAGTTATGAATTGGTGGAGGTGTGATCCTCTCTCGGAAGTTTGGATCTGAGTCTGTTTCTCTCCTCTCCATGCTGTGTAAGCAGTCACCAGGATAACTCTTCACTTTCCCACTTTCTCCTTTTTCCTGCTGAAATAGGCATACTGTTTAGAGCTGTGGTGGCCATATTCTGTCTCTGAGGTAACTGTCAAGATGGAGGTCATGAGCTTGGATGGCAGAGATGAAAAGTAAAAGGAAACTAGGTCTCTGTGACAGCATGGACCTGCCTACTACTCCTAGAACTCTTATTATTCAGACTTCTGTAATCTACAAGACACCGTTATTTGAGTTTTCCACTGTATTCAATGTTTTCATCCTAACTGATCCACAGCCTCTTGGTGTGAAAGTATCTTATGGCTCAATTGGGTCTGAAGTCAGTACCCTGATTAAGAGATTAATGCCCATGTGAAAGAGGCCCAGAGAGCTCCCTGGCATCTTCTTCCATGTGAAGACACAGCCAGAAGACACAATCTGTGAATCCCAGAAATGGGGCATCATCAGATAAATTGGATCAATGTGAAATTCTTCTCATTCTATTTTCAATATATGTACAGGATTCAACCCACTTCTCCTCATCTTTAGCACCATCACCCAGTTTAATCACCATAGTCTCCTCTAGAATTTCTAAAATAATCTCTTGTCTACCCACTTCCACCCTCAGGCATTCCATCACCTTTCAGCAAAGCAGTAAGTGTGCCCTTATAAAAGTGTGGGTCTGGTCACATGTCACTACACTTAAAATCTTCAGTGGTGTTGTAATTACTTTTCTTTCATTGCTGGGACAAAATACCTGACACTCAAAGTTAAGGAAGGAAATATTTATTTAGGTCACAGTTTGTGGAGGTTTCAGTCTATAATCACTTGGCTCCAAGGCAGGGTGACATAGTGAGGTGCAACAGTTCATGGCAGCAGAAGACAGCTAAAGCAGCAAGAGCAAAAAAAGTCTCTTTTCTTCCCTTTTGTGGTATGCAAGTTACCCACCCTAGGTTGGGTGTAGAACTCATACCATCTCTGTGCTCTCCTCTTTTTTTCTTTTTTTTGGAGGTACCGGGAATTGAACTCATGACCTCACACTTGCAAGGCAAGTGCTGTGCCACTGAGGTATATCCCTGGCCCCCATGCTCTCCTCTTGCACACACTTAGAATGTTTACAAAGTGAGGACCCTGGTCCCCTGTTGAGTCACTTAATTAAACTTCTGAACTTCTCAAGTTGACACAAGAAAATTGCAACATCCTAGAGCATGAACAGCTGCTCTAGGGCATGTCCTCTACACCCTAGGATGTAGAACGGCCCACTTGCTTAGTCAAGCTTCTAAACTTCTCAAGTTGATAGAATGTATCAACCATTACAAGTGGCTTCTTGTTTACTAAAGGTAAAAGCCAAAGCCTATCCAGTGACCTATAAAGCTCTATGTAACCTGGCTTGTTGACTTTGTTCTACCCACTCATTCTCTATCTGATTCTATGGTAGCCAGATTCCTTCTCAGGACATTCCATAACACTCCCAGGGGACTTTTTTTAAAAGTACATTTTATTGATCACATTCATCATAGGGAATTTGTACCTGTACACAATATATTTTAATTGTTCTTTTTGTCTGTTACCCTCCCCTCTCTTCATCCCTTCTTCCTTTTCCCATTTACAAAAGCTTTGCTTGTATTTTTTTTCTTTCCTTTTTTTTTTTTAAAAATCCCACTTACTTTCCCCTGCCCCCCTCCCTGTTACCCTTCCCACTTGAACAAGTTTTTCCTACTTCCCAGTATCTACCCTCCACTCTGCTCCTTATTTACCCTTTGGGTTTCTCACACCAGAGAAACAGTACTATATTTAAACTTGTGTGTATGATTTGTTTCACTTAAAATTATGGTCTTGAGGTATACCCATTTACCTAAAAATGTCTTGAGTTTATCCTTCTTTATGGCAAAGTAGTACTCCAATGTATAAAATTCCATATTTTCTTTATATATTCATCTTTTAATGAGCATATGGTCTGTTTCTAAGAGTTAGCTATTATAAATTGTGCTGCTACAAACATGGATATGCATGTATCACTGTATGATGCTTTTAACTCTTTTGGAAAGATACCTAGAAGGGGAATAGCTAGGTCAAATGAAACTTCTGTTTTAGGGGTTTTTCTCTGAGGAAACTCCATACTGATTTCTGTAGTGGCTGTATCAATTTACATTTCTACCAACAATGAAGAAGAGTTCCTTTTTCCCCACAGCCTCACCAGCACTGGTTACTGGTTGATTTCTGGATGATAGCCATTCTTTCTGGAGTGAGATAGAATCTCAGTGTTGTTTGAATTTGCATTTCTTGAACAACCAGTGATGTTGACCATTTTTTCATATATTTGTTTGTACTTCTTATATTTGTACTTCATATATTTGTTTTTACTTCATATATTTGATTGTACTTCTTCATTTGAGAAGTATCTATTCATTTGAGATGACCATTTTTGGATTGGGTCATTAACATTGGGGAGTCTGATTTTCTTTTTTTTAGTTCTTTATGTACACTAGATATTGGAACTTTGCCTGAGGAATAGCTGGTAAAAGGTGTTTCCCATTCTGTGGGCTGCTTCTTCACTCTGTTGGTGGTTTCTTTTGCAGTGCAAAAGCTCTTTAACTTGAGGTTAGGCACAACGGTGCATGGCTATAATCCCAGCGCTTGGGAGGCTGACGCAGAAGGTTTGCCATGAGTTCAAGGCCAGCATGGGGTCCACAATGAATTTAAGACCAATCTGGACTACATAGTGAGATCTGTCTCAAAAAAAGTGCTTTTAATTTTATATGGTCCAAGTTGTTGATTCTTTGTAATATTTCCTGTATAACTGGTGTTTTGATCATAGAAGTCTTTGCCTATACCTATGTCTTCAAGAGTTTTACCCATTCTATCTTTCACCAGATTAAGTGTTTTTGTTTTAATATTTAATCTTTGATCCATTTTGGTTTAGGTTTAATTCACAGTGAGATATATGGGCCAACAGACTTTTGAATTTGCTATTTGCTCTGTCTTGAAAGTTCTTTTCCCACCCATTTGTAAGGAGAGTTCCCTCATATTGTTAAGTTCATATTAAAGTTCTTTCAATAGCAGTTGCTTCCCTGGACAGCCCCCTAAAATACCAATGCCCTTCAGTCCAGGTTTATGTCTCAATTGTTTAGTGTCCTTCTCTTTAGAAAACACATATTGTGCATTTTACTTATTTGATTATTCTAAGTCTGCTCCTCTAGTCTATATGTTCCACAAGGGCAGAACTTTACGTCAGATTTTTTCCCTGCTGAATCTTCCATAAATACTCCCTGATTGAGTAGTGACCATCCCAGGACAGAGCCTCCGGACAATCACTTTTTAAATCCCCATTCCCCTAGCTTCTTTTCTCTTTATCTCTCCTGGGCATTTCTTCATTTTCAATTGCTAACCAAGATCTCTGTGAGAGACCAGGACAAATTTTAATTGTCTTTTCATTAAGATGCTTCATTTGGGGCCACTGGGCCCAGCAGTTCTGATTTTCCTTACTTGAAGACACAGGAAATCATTTTCTCAGCGCTGAAGTTTCTGGTCGGTACAGGATGAAGTGGGGCTGAGGAACAGCATGTGGTTAGGGCTGTTTTGCTTGCAAGGGGCCTCTAGAGGTTAATCACAGTGACTCCCAGAAAAACAGCTTGTTCACCTTTCTTTTCATCTTCCCTTATATCATAATAAGGACAAGTATAGCTCAACGTGGGGATAAAAATTACCCAGAGTCAGGAGGCACAAAGTTTGGCTTCAGCGTCTTTTCTCTGCACATCTGCCCCATTTTCTCCTGGAGGGTTACTTACCAACTTCCCCTGCTTACTCATAATTTCTGCTTCCCCTTCAGTTTGCAGGGGCGGGAGTGTACCTCAGGGCTTCCTTTTGAGTCAGCTCCCATCCCCCACTTCTGACTAGTCAGCCTCTGTTTCTCAAAATTGGACAAGCTCTGGTTTGCCCCGGAGGACAGAGGACCTGGTTGGTGCCCATCCCTTGCCCATCTAAAGTGGCCAAGGTTTGGCAAAGGCTCTATAAACAATAACAGGCGTTTGAAATCCTTGAGCCGGGCAGATAGGTGGGAGTTACCCCACCCCCCACCATCACCACTGAGCAAATGAGGTCCTGTTTTGTTTGGATTGCCCTTTATTTAACTCTCCCAATCCCACTTTTGACCTTGGGAAGTGCTGTAAGATACTGACATTAGTAATTAATAATGATTAATAATTAATAATAATAATTCCCATCTTTGGTTTATAATTAATAATTCCCATCTTTGGTTGCTTTATCCTCACACCATATGGTAAGCATGAAGCCTTAATGCTTGCATTTAGCTTTGTTTCTGGAAACCTGTACCCAGAATTCCTAGCAGGTTCTTTCAGTGTCCTTCCAGGCCTGAAGGACAGAGAATAGCCAGTGTCTTGATAAGTGTAGTCAGTATTTATTTATGGTTCAGGACCATAGTTTACAGAAGGGCTTTTCGTACATTGTTGTTTCTGGAAAAAGAAAGTTCTACTAAAATTGTTTTAATTTAAATATGGAATAATTTTTTAGAGATTATATTTACTTGGAAAACATCCTAAATTTAATTCATACATAGGCGAGTATTTTCCAGTGAGGTAGTATTAAGAGATTGTGGCTCTTACTTAGATGGCATGGACAAAATCTAGCACACTGACATCCCGTGGCACAGCTGAACCACTGGGGTGAAGAGAACAATACGCCTAAGTATGGAGCTTTGGTGTACTAAGTAATTTGAACTGTGGGACAACGGCAAGTCTCAAAAGAAGCCTCAGAACTGAGGTCTCTGATCTTCTCTGGTTCTGCTGTCTCACTCAGGGTTCTATCCTGAAACAAGTCACAGAAACCAGATTTCTTCATTTCCAAGGCAGGTCGCAGAAACTAGAACTGCTTTCCCCTCCGTGCAAGTCACAAAGCCCAAAAATATTACTCTAGCCTTCTCATATTAAGAGCTGGCCTTAAGGAAATTCTCTGACCAGCTTTAGATCCATATTCCAGATGGGGTTCTGTCTGTGCTCAGGAGGACGGAGTGCCACACAAGGGGGCTGGGGAGAATCTTCATAAACAGGCCTTACTGGGTTTTTCCTTCACTTTGTTGGAGTAATGCATACTTTTTGTCCAATTTCATTTCTACATAGTTATTTATTTCTCATGAAATCTAAGCATCACAATCATTGGAATCTTCAATCCAAAGGCTCCTATGTGACATAAAATTTTGATTAAATAAATCTGCAGGCTTTTCTCTTGTTATGGGGCATCAGCTGTGACCCTTATTATGAGTAAGGAAAGGTATCACCCCTTTTCTTCCTACAGTAGAGTTTTATCATGTGCTTTCATATAGAAACAGATATAGAGAAACAAATGGAAAGCAGACTACAAGTTTGATATCTATTAGTCACACACATTTGATTCTGAACATCATACGTAAATGGAAGATAAAATTAGTTCCTTTGTTCTATGCTTTTGTGATTCTGTTTGATTCTTAATGTTCTGAAAAATGCTAATCTGAGTTTTTCATAGCCCAAACAAAAATATATTTCCTTTAAGAAAACAGCAGACTGAACTCAACTGTAGAAGTTATATTTACTTTGTAAATCAAATTTGTTGCTAGCTTCTGCAGCTGTGGTTAGAGATCGAAACAGTTACTAACTGCAATGGTTACTTCCTTATTCTTCAAGGGATGTTTATGTCATATACGGGTAGCCCCACAGCTTCCCTCAAATGCCAAGACACAGAATCAAATAACTGGGCACTTATTTGTCAAGCATTTTACCTTGTAGTTGTAAAACATGAGTTGTTTTCCTGAAGCAAAGCAGCCTCCTTCTTCCTCCTCCCACTGCCAAACTAAGCTACCTGATTCTCCAAGTCAGGACTTATTTTATGAGGGTGGCGGAAGTCAACCTTCCCTGGATCATCAAGAACTAGGACACAATTGCTCGAAGAGTGGCAGCGCTGTGATACTCAAATAGCCTCTCTCTTATAGCCGGCTAGGGCGGGGAGGGCCAGCCTCTGCCCGTGCCACTTGTCTGGAGCGCGTTTCCTTAGCCACTGGAACGTTAGGCCGCGGCCTGATTTTCACAACTACTTGAGCAACTCCTCTGTGGTGACGATCCCCAGCGCTTTCTCCCCTCCTTTCTCTGTGGGATGGCCACCTCCACCTCTGCTGGCCTACAAGTCCCTGGTGTTTGCTTCTTGTTTGCCTGGGTCTTCCCTAGACATGCAGGTTACCTGAGATTGTCCTGCTTACCTCTGTATACCCAGCCTTAACACAGCGCAATAAATACCTCAGCACGAGTTGGCAACAAGCAGCCATGTACCTTTTAGTTTTTTAAAGAGATTTACTAATAATAGGAGTATATACACATATATTGACCTCTTATTTATTTACTTATTTAGTTAGTTTTGGTACCGGGAATCAAACTCAGGACCTCGCGCTTGCCAGGCAGGCACTTGTGCCGCTGAGCTGTGTCCCAAGCCCTTGACGTCTAATTTAGTAGGCAGCCCATTCATAGTATCTATTGCTCCCTGCCCGCCTGCTGGATTTATGCGAGAGTCTGGCAGTGTAAACAGGTGACCATTTCTGTATCGCGTTCCCTCGTCCCTCAAGCAGCGGCAATGCACATTTTTCAGTTTCTCTAATGCATCAGGCATTTTCTTGCCGCTGGCTCTCCCAGCAGCATTTCGTTCAGCTTGGAATGTTCTCCCTCTTGGCCTGTTTGGAGCGGTTAACTCTTGCTATTCCTTCTTTCTTTTTCTTTTTTCTTTTCTTTTCTTTTTCTTTTTTTTTTTTTTTGGTACCGGGAGTTGAACTAGAGGACCTTGCGCTTGTCAGGCAGGTGCTTGTGCCGCTGAGCTATATCCCCGGCCCACTCTTGCTATTCTTTCAGAGGCCAGAACTGTACTGTCTGATTCCCCGATATGAATGATTTCCCCAAATTCTGCTCTTTCACCTAAAACCCTGTTTTAAGATTTTCACGGCACTTATTATTTTATAATGATATATTTATCTGGCATTTTTGTTTTCTCTGTTTAATGCCTGTCTCCTCCATTCGGTTATTAATTTGGGTTGAAAATTAGTGTCTAGTACCAACTGGGTGCTTAATAGATATTGGAAGAACAAATAAACGACTAGCTGGAGCACTCCTTCCCTTGCTCTGTCACAGCTCTGCATTTATTGAAAGTGGTGAACTTATCTGGGAGAAGAAAAACCTTTCCCCTCCTCAGGTGTTGGTATAGGTAAAATGTAAATGAATAAATTAGAGCAAAGTTTACAGTGCCATTATCAAGGGAGAATTTTGCATTGCATTTCATTACCTCACCATTTAGCTGGAAGTTACATGCCTTCATCAGCTTTTAGGAAAAAGCTTAAACCAGCGCTTCATGGTTTGTGATCTTCCATGATACTCTCCATTTCCTTAGTGCTTTTGGTGTTAGTGTAAAGAATTTTTGTACATAACTTTCTTTCAACTTTAATTTAATTACAAGTTTGGAAGTGAACTTATATTTAAAATATATGATTATACCTTTACTTCCAAATAAAATTTGAAGCCACTTTCATACTGTTAAGACACTTTTTAGACATCAGAGAAAGCAATTAAGATGAAGATTAAAGGAATGGTCAGAATTTTAAAGGAAGAAAAGGGATCACCATAGAAATTGATATATCATTAGTCTAATTTAATATATAAACATGTTTTAACATAAATTTAGCTATATATATATAAATCTGTATGTGGTATAAATAGTGAATGCTCAGATTTTAAAAATCATCGCAGTAAAAGACATTGTCATTAATCCCTGTCAAAAGGCTCCCCCACACTTTGAACACACTTATCCATCCCATCATTCTTGCCACTTTCTAAAGCAGTCCTGTAAGTCCTATTTTATGTTTTAAATTGTGCCATTATGGTTGATGCCATGTCATGAATTGATTCAAAATGTTCACCTTTCATGGTCGTTTTGACTTTGGGGGAGAGGCAGAGGATGCATGCTGCTGGATCTGGTGAATAAGGTGGATGGGGATGCACCATAATGCTTTCACGGGTCATCCTTTCCGCTGGGTGACACTCAGCAGTTTGATCACAACTTGTCAAGACACTCTGGAAAGAGAACATTCAGAGCTGCTCCAGAAAGTAACAAGCAACGGGATAAGCATGTAGAAGTGAGGGAGAGTATTTTGAAAGAGGTTGTGGCAATGCGTCTTTTACTGTTATCTGTCCATCTATTGTCTGTCTATCTATCTATCTATCTATCTATCTATCTATCATCTACCTATCATCTATCTATCATCTTTCTATCATTTCCTGATACACAAGACCAAAGAAGAAATATAATGGGCTTCAGAGGTCCCTATAACTATTATAAAATGAATGTTCAAACAGAAAAAAAATTGTTATATCCAACATTGTGTTCTTGGCAAGAATTATATTCCTGGGAGAATTCTTTGCATGGATGTATACAAAGAAGCAACTGACAACACAGTGAGTAGGATCTTTAAATATCATTCCATAGATGCAAAAGAGTCTCTGAATGGCCATTTCTTATATCAACCTTTGACAGATTCTAAAATAATAATATGGTGAATTTTCCCAAAGCTATTCAGTAAGAAATGAAGATATCTATGTTGCATTTTTGATGGACTAATCTAAGAGAAAGACAAAGTTTATTAAGAAAGCAAATAAATAGATGTCAACTTGTCCTTTTCAGCTATTACTTATAGTAATAGACTTCTAAAAAAGTAGAAAAAGTTATTTTCTCTGTATCTCCTACCCAAGTTTTCACTTGAGTCCCTGAGTTAAGTAGAACATTACTTTTTAAAGTCTTATTTTGTGTTTCTATTTTTTTTAATCACTGTGTCATCCAGGTTGACCTTGAACTCACAGTCTTGCAGCCTCAGATTGCTGGGATTACACATGTGTACCATCATTCCTGGCTAGTAGAATATTATTCTAAACTTAATTTTGTTTATAATTATATTCTGAGAACATTTGCAAAATATGCCTGTGGGATAAACTTGTATGTTTAAATGGGGTTTATTCCTATTGTCCATGTTTATTTGAAATATGCTCCAAAGTATTTTAGTATAGTTTATTCTAAGCTTATTCTTCTAACCAAAGTTAATGAATTCCACTGCTTTCTTTTTCATAGAACTTTGTACAAATATTTCAAGAATAAAGGATAATTCTTGTCATGGTGTAATAGACTTTTCAAAGATTTTGCCTTCCTATTACCCATCCAGAATTTTGGTAATAGAAGTTTGTGCACATTACACTCCCTTTTTGGTCCAGAAGGTGTCCAGCCTCCAAATCTGAGTCAGGGAAATACATTGCTTTTTGGTGATTTTTTTAGAAAAAGAAGTTGTCTTTGCAGCTGGAAAAGAAGCCTCATGAAATAGAGGCTTTCTACAAAGAAGAGGCAAAAGCAATAGGTTACATAGGGTAAAGCTGAATAGAGGGATGAATTAAGGGCAGTTTTTGAGCCTGAATCCAGAGAAATATCCTTTTTGTTTGAGCCAGTTTGTTTTTATTTTTCTGTTGTATGCAACCAAAAACCTCTAACAAATCTTTCTCTCCAGAAGATGGGAATACTAATAGATAACTATAAGATTGAGAAAATCAGACCTAAATCTGTTTTATGTTTTCAAAGATCTTAGGTCTATGGACAGTAGTGTCCCCTTATCCATGGTTTTATTTTCCATGGTTTCAATTATCCATGGTTGGCCAAAATTTGAAATTTTATTTCTCTTGATTTTGGGGAGAAGGCCAATTTATATTACTTTTATTATACATGGTCATAGTTATGCTATTTTATTATGTTGTTGTTGTTCATCTTTTAGTGTGCTTAATCTATAAGTTAAACTTTACCATATGTATGTAGAGGAAAAAACCAAATACGTGGTTCAGTACTTCCTGCCGTATCAAGCACCCACTGGGGAACTGGGAACATATCTGCTGCAGAAAAGGGGAGAGTACTGCGATGTTCTTTATGTGCACATGCAGATCGATTTGCAAGGACGAAGATGTGCTCCAGTTCTAAAATGCTAAAATTAAAACTGTCAGAATGTCACTCTTCCTCATTGTAGTTTTGGCAGAATGTCAGACACTGACTGGGAAAGAGTCCAAAAGGCAGTTTCTACACCAACATCATACACATAGAAAGAAAACCAGTAAACATATTTATTGAACGTCAGTGTGATTCTGACATCATTTGACTACTTCCTGAGACTGAAAGAAAAATGAAGCAATTCAGTGGTCAGATGATTGGGCTTTGTGTTTTCCCCCATGAAAAGAATGGGGAACTCAGACCTAAAACCTGACATCTGTCCTACACTTTCAAAGGAAGAGAGGACAGATTGATGAACTTATAAATTTGAGCTGTGAGAGAGTTATCCTTTGCAGCCAGGCATGGTGGCGCATGCCTGTAATCCCAGCACTCGGAGGCCGAGGCAGGAGGATCGTTGTGAGTTTGAGACCAGCCTGGGCTACAAAGTGAGTTCAAGGCCAGCCTGAACTGCATAGCGAGAGCCTGTCTCAAAAAGACAAAAAAAAAAAAGCAGCAGATGTTATCCTTTGCACAGAAGATTGATCCCACACCACGCCAGCAGAAGACTGCACCCAAAGTACTGAGAAGGGCAAACGATCGACCAGGGTTGAGGCTGGCCACTCAGGCTAGCTTTAAAGCATTTTATGAGCAAAAGATTATCTCTTGAGTCTCCACTCCTCTGAGGTGACTGACTAGATACCCTCATATAACTATAAATATTTGTTCAAATAAATTATTGCACAGGGAGAGTTATTGGAGCTTTAGAAAGAAGAGAAAATGTTATGAGCCTGCAAAACTCAGAAAAACATCTCAGTGGGTCTGAATCAAGAATATGTCCTCGCATGGTACCCCCGTGAGAGCCACCACATGAACAACTATTGTTCACACGAGGCAATGAACAGCTATTGTTCAACAATTGTTCACACAAGGCAATTACTGATACTCATTATTGATCTAATCAGTTATATTCAAGATCCTTTGGTTCTTTTAAAGATAATATATTTCTATTTAAGTGTCAAGTTGATAACTATCTAAATACATTGTGAACATAGTCATCTCTGTTTCTGAGTTGTGTTTTATCTCAGATTAATGAAAATTTCCTTTTTTATTTTAAAGATGAATGAAAACATATTAACAAACAAACAGACATGAACAAAACAATAGAAGCAATACAGAGTTTCAGACGAGGTGATAGGAAATTAACAATGGTTGGTGTACTACATTTCCTTTTCGCAGCAATATAATTAAGATAGAAAATGGGCATGTTGAATGGAAATTCAAATACAAATTAGGATTGAGAGAGGAAGAGAGACAGAAAGAGTACATTTTTGAAAATTGAGCTCTGTCTTAGTCTTTGATGTTATCTTTGATGAAATGAAAGCATCCAGGACTAGAGCTAGCGTTAGGTCCTCCTTGATTCTGGACTCCAGTGAGCCATTGGGGTACGTTTCTAGGCTCTGCACTGTGACCCACAGCAGACTCAGGTTTGTACTATTCTGCTTTCAAGTCCTGCAGAGGGAGAGTCACTTCCTGCAGCTTCTTCATAATTTAAGAGCTTCCCATATATGCTCTCTTTGGCCCAGACTGGATCAATGTGTTCATGTCATCTTCCAACCAAGCCGTGTGCCTGGGGAGTGAAGATGTGGAAAATGGTGTGGAAACTGGCTCGTTGGCTGAGGTCCCATCCCCAAGGAAAGTGGATTCACCGCTGTGGATGGAATTGTTCACACAAGGCAAAATTGGGATACTGTTATCACCATAGAGTAGAGCGAATGCTGTAGACAGAAAAATGAATACCCACTGTAAAACAGAACACAGGGATTCTAGTGGCAGAGATGGCCAGAGCTTGAGGAAAATGTTCCTGTAGGCATAAAACCTTTCCTTCTGATTTAGGACTTTAGAAATGAAGAGCGTATATATTAGGTGAGATGTTAAATACTTTTGTGTCATTGTTATGGAGTAAACTGCAGCGCTACACTTGTACATTGCAGGTGTAGCTTCCAGTTGATGGAACTTGGAAATGAGGATTTGGGGAGGTAGTCAAGGTTAGATGGATTCTGGGAAAAGGGCCTTCATGATCAAGTGGCTTGATAAGAAAGGGAAGGCGGAGGGAGGGAGAGAGAGAGAAACTTTCTCTGCCACAGGAAGACACAGAAAGGAGAAGGAATGTGTCTGTAAAGGCCTTTAACAAATAACACGTCTACCGGCACCTTCCTGTTGGGCTTCCCAGCTTCCAGAACTGTTAGTAATAAACATCTCCAGCTTAAGCCACTCAGTCTGTGTTTTGTTATGGCAGCCTCAACAGAATATAATCATATTAAGGAAATGAATAATTCAAAGAATTGGTTTTAATAGCCCAAACTTTTTTGGGGAAGGCAAGGAGTTATTCTCAAGAAAGTCATTGAGTGCTTCTCCAGAACAACTTTCAAATGTAAAGTTTCTTTCAGCACTTTCACATATTTTTCATGTATCTGGCCAGCAATGGCATGTCTCAGCAACAATGTTGTGTCTTATGGGTGACAACAAAGCATGTTGATTTATATATATGCATATTTAAAATGCTATCTAATCACTTAGATCTAATCATATATTTTATGAAGAAGACAGAATTCTGACATTTCAGCAATTTGGCCAGCAAAGATTCTATCTCAAGCAATTCACTAATGAGGGGAAAGATTTATTTTTCCATACCAAGTTTATGACATGAAGCATCTGTTTCACAGCCAGTATTTCCACTTTTTCTTTTCCATACTTAAGTCTTAGACCCCAGGTAACAAGACCAAAGTGAAGCATGCAGTCAAAGTAGGTGACTCGGCATCTGTTCAAAGAAGAGTTCTGTTTTAGGAAGATAATTTCATTTTAAATGTGTATCCGAAGAAACTTCATATAAAGGGTTTTGCACTGGGAAAGTATTGTAAGAATATAGAGGCACTCCCCGTGGTTTTGATTGTGTTCATCCTAAATGTTTCGGTTTAACCATGGAAAGGTTTAAGTCTTTTGAAAATAGCGAGAAAATCAATTGTCAGGGTTTCAGTTTTCTCTGGGCAATTTTCACCATTTCAGCATGCCCAAGAGAGAAATGACCTATAATTTTATTATGTTGAAGAATCTGGCAAGCCTGCTAATGGTCTTACTAAGAGTAAAGAAATCCCTTCGGTGGCATCTACAGGAAGTTATGTCTGAATCACTTGGAGCCATGTAGAGAAGCCTTTATTTCAGAAGAGATCTACAGGGATTTTCTTGAGAAGAAAAGGTGTCTGAATATTCTTAAACCTCAGACAGATTCATCAGACTTGCTGTTTCATTCAAACGTTTGCCAAACATGACTCATGTTTCATCAAACACACTTCTCCCTAGACATCTTCATCTTCAAAAAATCAACACCAAAAATCATCCTATTTTTCTTCCCTTGCTGTGATGATGAAGTCTGTCTGAAAAGAAAAATATTTGTATTGATTTTATAATCTCAGAGACTATAGCATATAGTTAAGGCTATTGCTTAGAAATATACTCTCAAAATGGTTCTTTTGGAGTTTTAGGGGGGGAGGAAGAAGGAAAAAGAGTTGGGAAAAGTTAGATGGTTAATAGCCTAGAGTCGAGATAGAAAGCAAAAATAAATCAAAGTGAAATTATTAAACATTGATGACTATAAAAAGAAATGAAAGCATACTACAGAGGAAAGTGAGTAAACTTCCTATTTAGAAGTAGTCTGATTTTATGGTGCTGGGGATAGAATTTGGGGTCCATGCTAAATATGAACTCTACCACTGAGCCATGTCTCCAGCCTCAATAGTAACCTTAAGGAAAAGTTCTATGGCTGATATCTTCTCTCCCAAAAGAGGTGGGTGAAGTAATAGCCTCCAAAAGGTGGGGCCGCATGTCTGTAGGCATTTGGAACTGGTCTGAACAAAGCCCTGCACGCTTTTTGCAGGGATTAACACTGTGGAGGAGGGCTGGCAAGGCAGGTATACACATCTGGCCTTCTCTGACATTCACCTCACCATGTCCAGGAAGTTCAGAAATCCTGCAACCCGTCCCTTTCCAATTTGAATTCTTCTTTTCCTTAGCCAGAAAACTGATCATTTCATATATGTCTCCTTTGATGTTAATTTCTAATATTCCTTTCCATGTATCACCTGACATTCTGCTACACAAATAGTTATAATTTGTCATAAACCATGTTAAATACTCATGCCAGACACTTACAGATGTTATTTTATGCTTCAAAGTCACACTAATCCCTCTTTACATAAGAGGCTATGATGCCAGGCGCTAACCTGGTGAGTTGAAACTGAAACCCTGAGCTATCTGATTAGAAGAAGAAAGAAAGCATGCTTAGATTCAGGTAAAGTTGGGTGTACAGCCATGCCTAGATTCCCCATTTCTGTCCTGGAGCCTTCAGCCAGTATATCCCAGAGCCCCTTTATCCTTACAGTGAAACTAACTGAATTTCTAGTTTGAGCTCCTTCCCCGGGAGCTTGTATGATTTGCTTCATCACAGTCCAAATGAAAAAACTGAAGTGTCTGGTTCCACCTCGATGAGAATCTTCTAATTCATAACTCAAATGTGCCTAAAATCCACCTTTTAGATCTTTTCTATAACCTAATTTAATTTCTATCCTAAATGATTATTTCGGCATAGTGACGGAAATTTTGATTTTTTCCCAATTCAGAGTTAACCTAGTCACATTAGAATTTCCAAAACATTATTTCAGATTAAACACTTTCAATTTAGACTTCTTCCCCTGAATTTCAATTCTGCTCCAGGGGCACCTAGCTTTAAGATGGCACTGTGGGTTACAGAACCCCAGGGTATGTGCACTTCTTTCATCTGAGAATGGAAGTGGAAAGGGAGGAAGTGTCGTAAAAATGGCTAGGAATTTGCAAAAGATTAAGTCAAGCTTTGGTACAGGATGGACGCCAACTTGCCAGAAATGTTGCATATTTTCAGTTAAGGGCCGAAATGGTGCAGCGTTTGCTCAGAGGAAGTCACCGACAGCGAAGTGACGGGAGCTGGATCAATTTGGCAGTGGCTGCTGTGCTCTGGAGGCAAAATAGGTCTTTGCCACTGGATCAAGAGACTACAATCAGCTATGGGTTTTGGCATTTGCTTTGTAATTAAGCTATCATCAAACTTGCTTTTTGTTTAGCATTTTCTTTATACTTCTCAAAGAAGTACATTCAGCATTAGCTATTTACTGTCTATTTCTTCTGAGAACACTAGAATCTGGACAACTTTGCAAATATCTGTAGTTTGCCCCAAGTGGCTGCTGTAATTTCCAATTATCATGGCTACATGGTGCCAGTTTGTGAAATGTATATAAGAATTTCAGTTGTAATGAAGAAGCAGGTGTCTAGACTGAAGGAAGCACAGATTTGGGCTCAGACAACTCCTTGAGAAATGATCACGTCACTCTGATGTGTTGATTCTGTATCTAATGCCCTGAACCCTTAGCCAGAGGTTGTTTTTACAACAGTCTTGATCATTCGGGATCCTTGGGAGACAGAATTCTGTTTCTCATATCGAGAGTTATAAACTCAGAGCAGAAGGAAAATAGACCTTGATTGAAAAATAGACCTTTTGGGCTGCTGATTCAAAGTAAACTTCATTCACTGGGGAACATCAGCTTGATAAAAATTTCAACAATGTCTTTAGGTTTAACTGACATACAACAAGATATAATAAAAGCATGAGATTGGATATTGTGATGTATGTATACACCCATGAAACCATCACAACCAAGACAATGAAAGTATTTATTGCTTCCAGAAGGTTCCTCAGTGCTCTTGAACAGTATTGCTTTTCTTTCCCTTGTTCCCCTGACTTCCAGCCTGCCCAAGAAAATGCTGATCTTTTGTTTTTAACACCATAGATTAGTTGATGTTTTCTAGAATTCTATAAATGGAATATGAAATGTATTCTTTTCTTTCACTCTGCATGTTTACGTTGAGAGTCACTCCTGTTGTGTGTCAATATTTTGTTTTTATTGTTAATATGCATTCTATTGTATTGGTCTGCCACAAATTATTTATCCAATTACTTGTTCATGAACAATGAAAAATTTTTCAAGTTTTTGCTCTTACAAGTAAGTCTACTGTGAATATTCATTTACAAGTCTTTGTATTGGTATACGTGTTGTTTTCCCTTGAGTAAGTATCTAGGATTGAATAGTTGTATCCTACAGCAGGTATCAGTTTAGCTTTTTAAAGAAATCCAAATAAGTGGTCATATGTGAGTGTAAGAAAGCTCTAACTCATTGACCTCTGTGCCAATACTTCTATGGCTTATCATTTTACATTTTAACTACTTTAATAGGTGTGTGATGATATTTCACTGTGTTTTAATTTGTATTTCCCTGATGTGAGTATATCAAACACATTTTATGCTTATTTGTCATCTGAGTATCTTCTTTGGTGAAATGTCTATTCAATTAAGTCTTATGCCCATTTTTAAATTGAGTTGTTATAAAGATTTTTATATAATCTGAACCCAAGTTCTTTATCATATATATATTTTATAAATAATTTTTCCCAGTCCAGGACTTCTCATTTTTCTTAACATTATTTTTCAAAGATCAGGATTTTAAAAATATTTGTCTAAAATTTGGAGCTGAAGAGATAGCGCAGTATGTGGTTGCATGCACAAGAACCTGATTTCTGTCCCCAGCATCAGATGAAAAATGAAGTATTATACCTTTAGGCTTACAGAAAAAAAGTTTTTGCCTAACCTAAGGTCACAAAAATTTCCTCTGTATTTTCTTGTAGGATCTGCATAGTTATAAGATTTATATTTAGATCTATGATCCATTTGAGTTAAATTTTGTATATAGTGAGAGGTATGTTTTGAAGTTATTTCATATTTTTGCGTATAGGTATTAAATTTCCTCAGTATAATTTTTTGAAAAAATTATCCTTTCTGGTTTTCATCTAGGTTGAATATAAGAAGATCAGTTTTTCTTATATCTGTAGATCATTTCTAAACTATTCATTCTATTCCATTAACGTATTTATCCACCTTTAAATGATTAATTTGTCTATCTTTATGCTAAACACATGTTGTGTGGATTACTATAACTTTACAGTAAATCTTTAAATATAGTTTGACAGTCCTCCAACTTTGTACTTTTTTTCAAATTCATTTTGGCTATTCTAGTTCCTTTTTACGTCATATTAACTTTTAAATTACCTTGTCAATTTCTTTAAAAATGCCTGCTGGGATTTTGATTAGGACTGTATTGCATGTATAAATCAATTTGAGGAGAACTGACATCATAAAGACAGTGAGTCTTCTAATCTGACAACCTGATTTTGTTTCTACTTGTATTTAGGTCTTCTGTAATATCTCTCAAAAATGTTTTATGGTTTTCATGGTATAAATCTTTTTTGCATATTTGGTTAGGTCTATCCCTATTTCACATTTTTGATGCTTTTATAAATTGTGCTGATTTGTAAAATTTGCTTGTTGCTGGCATACAGAGCCTCAATTAATTTTTAAACATTAATTTTGTATTTTGAACATCACTGACCTCAGTATTAGTTCCAGTAGTATTTTTAATGTATTCCATAGGATTTTCTGCATAGACAATCATGTTATCTGCAAACAGTTTTACTTGTTCCTTTCTAACCTAGATGCTTTTTGTTAAATTTTTTTTCCTTTGTGCACAAGCTGGAATCTCTAGTAAAATACTGGAGGAAGCTGGTAAAGAGTGGATGTCTTTGTCCTGTTTCTGATCCTAGAGGAAAAGCATTTGTTCTTTCATTATTGAGAATGATATTGGCTGAAGGGTTTTCACAGAGGTTCTTTTTCTCTTTGTTGAGTTGAGAAAGTTCTCTTTTAATTTTTCATTTTAAAAATAAAAGGAGGAAAACAGGGACAGACAACCTTTTTACAAAATAGCAAAAGAACAGTATAGACAATACAGAATTACAAACAAAGTGGTAGGAAATTAACAATGCTTGTTGTATTACATATTGGTATCTTCAAAGTGGTTTCTTATGAAAACAGAGACATGCAATATTGATCAATCAAGGACTCATTAACAGTTTCTTTTAGCAAAGAAATAGAAGACAGTAGAACAACTGTGTTAACTATCCTGTATATACATACATACAACATTTCTCCTTCTTTCCCTTCTCTATTCCCACATCCCAGTTGCCCTTTACCCTTGAGTGTTTTCCTATCATTTCACAATGTCTATCAGAGAAAGTTCTCTTACTGCGAATTTTTATCAGGAATAGAAGTTAAGTTTTGTTCATATGATTAATCACACAAATCCACGTTTTCTGGTGCCATTATTAAATTCATGGAATAAATTTCCCTTGGTCATGATCACCCTTTACTATCTTGATGGATCCAATTTAATAACATTGTGTTTAGTAATTTTACATACATGTCCTGTGAGATAATAGCTTAATAGACTGTATTTCTAGTGTTGGTTTTGGCTCACTGCCTTACGAAGGGAGTTGCCAAGTATTTTTTTTTCAATTTTCTGTAATATTTTGTGTAGTTGTTTGGCAAATTTAGGTGTAAAGCTATTCAGGATTCTCCCCTCCACCCATAGGTCTGGCTAGACATTTACCAATTTTATTCAGCTTCTCAAAGAAGCAGTTTTTGGTTTATTGACTTTTCCCTGTGGGTTTTGTGTTTCTGGCAAACTGCTTTCTGATCTGATCTTCGTTATTGTTTCCTTTCTCTTCTATTTGGGTTTCACTTTCTTTCTCTTCTGTCTGTCTCTCCTCCCCTCCTATCCTTTTCCCTCCCTTTCCTCGCCCCCTCCCTCCTTCCTTTTGCTGAGAATCAAACGTAGGTCCTTGCAAGTGCTACCCAGGTGTTCTGCCCTTGAACTACACCTCCAGCCTGGGGCTTTCAGCTGGCAATGCTATAGATTTCCTTTAAGTGTTGCTGTAGACCATTTCACAATTTCCACAATATTTCATTTCAATTTCGCTCAGTTTAGGAGCCTATCATGGTGCAGCACGCACTCGAGGAGCTGAGACTGGAAGGTAGCCACGAATTCAAGGCCAACCTGAAATACAGAGCAAAGACCTGTCTCAAAAAAAAAAAAAAAAAAAAAAAAAAACAAGCAATTTTTTTCATTCAATCTAAAATGCTTTCCAATTTTTTTTATTTATCAACTTCATTGATGATTTAGAGGTGCATAATTTAATTTTCAAATATTTGGAGATATTTTTGAAGGCTTCCTATCATTCAATTAAGATCAGAGATAATTCAATGCATTACTTGAATTTTTTAAAATGGAATGGGGTTTTTTTGGTAGCCTAGTAGGCTTTTCTTTTATGTATTTGACAGTCTGTGCCTTTTAATTGGGTTGTTTTGACAATTTACATTTAATGCGATTATTGATACAGTTAGGCATAAGCCTGTTATCTTGCTACTTATATTTTATTTGTCTCACTCTATTCTTTTTCCCCCTTTCCTCATGTTTTTGGTTGAAAAATTTCTTTTAAGATTTCTGTAAAGCAAGTCTGTAGGTGATGAATATCTTCGTTTCCCAGTTTGTTTATATCTGAAAAAAAGTCTTTATCATTAGTTCTTGAAAAATATTTTTGTTTGGTATAGAATTCTAGGTTGATGGAGGTTTTTCTCTCATAGTACAAAGACACTGCTTCAGTCTTACGTGTTTTTCTTAAGAGAAATCCACTGTCATCCTTGTCTTTATGTCCATATATGTAATGTGACTATCTTTTCTGCTTTTATAAAGCTTTTCCTTTAAATCCCTGGTTTATAAAGAATTTTATTGTGATATTACTTGGATTTTTTTCTTCATTTTTCTTATATCTTGGGTTCACTGAGCTTGGATATAAGGATTTATACCTTTCATTAAATTTGGGAAATTATTGGCCATTATTGCTTCAAACATTTCTGTCATCCTCTTTTCTCTCATCTGTTTCATAGGCTTCTATTAAATGCATATTAGGCATGTTGAAGTTGTCCACAGCTCCCTGATACACTGTTATTATAGTTGTTTTCTCCTCCTCTGTTATTTTGGATAGTTTCTACTACTATATGTTCAATATGCTAACATTTTACTGCAATTTCCAATTCATTATTTAATTTTTATTTATTGCAAAAGCATATAAAATTTACCATCCTAGCCATTTTAAGTGTACAGTTCAGTAATGTTAAGTATATTCACACTGTTGTAAAATATATACTATATTCTCAATTCTGTCTAATGTGTTTTCACAGTGTCACTGCACCTTCCATCATCAGAAATTTTATTTGGATCTTTTTCATATCATCCATGTGTTTACTTCACTTTTGATCATATGGAGAACAGTTATAAAAAGTGTTTAGTGTCACTGTCTGCTAATTCTCACATTTACATTATTTCCAATTGATCAACTTTCCTCTTCATTAAGGGTTTTATTTTGTTTCTTTGCATGCCTGGTGATCGTTGACTGAGGGTTGATTATTATAGGGTTTTTTCTCTGTTTGGTGTAGAACATTTCAATATTTTAAAAAATATTCTTGAGCCTTTTCTACGATACTATAACATCACTTGGAAAATATTCTTGAGCCTTTTTTCGAAGATACTATGACATCACTTGGAAGCCATTTCATCTTTTCATGTTTTGCTTTTCAGATTTTTTCAACAGTCCTGAGGCAGTATTTAGTTTAGGGTTAATTATTCTCCACTATTAAGGCAAGAACCCTCACCAAACGTTTTGTGAGGTATGAAGTTCTGCAGTCTGGCTTGTGGCAATAGGCACTATTTCTGGTCCTGTCTGAGTGCCCACTGTGTTTAGTTCTCATTCTTTGGTTGGTGTTTTCCCAGCAGCCACCCACAGTAGTCTGACCTAGGAATTCTATCCACCCTAGCTCCATCTTCTCAGCTCAAGGAGTTCACCATGTCTACCTTGGCTCATTCCCTGAGGTACGGCACAGAATCTCAGGGCTGTTAGTTCACCATCACTGTTTCCCATTATTCATCAATTGGTGTTTTGTTGTCAGATAACCCACTAACTTGACATCTTGTTTAATATATTCTGTCCATTTGTTCTGGTTATTGCAGGCAAGAGGTTAAATCTATCCCTGTTAACTTAATCATGGGCATAAGTGGAAGTTCTTGGGGCAAGATTTTGTCATGGACTTAGACTTATTAAAACTCCTGCCTGTTGGTCACTGAATGCTGTCTTTCCTTTTACCGACAAACAATATTTGTGAGAAGACAGAAAAAGATACTCATACAGTTGAAGTTAGATGGAGCTCTTCAAGAACATTTAGTGACATACATTTAATCAAAAAGTAATGTCAATGAATTAAAAATATTTTCTCAGGAAAAAATTCAAATTTAGTATTAGGAAGTTTCACTGAAATCACACTATAGCCCTCATGTGTGGTTCATCTCTAGATCATAGGCCGGGAATCTTGAACAGAAGAGATTCACAGAGACTCAGGGAAAGCACACACAAGTTGTCTGGCTTGAGGGCATTCGTCTATGGCAGCAGGGTGAGAGCTAAATCTTGGCAGGGCCTCCAAACTGTGGAAAACCTCTTCAAATAAGTTAAACCCATTTAGGAGATAAACAATTGAAAACTATAAACTAACAGAAACCCTTGAAAACCTTTCAATTCTGAAATAGCATCTCATTAATGGAAATGATTGTGCAATTTTTACTGGTTGGCCTTGGAGTATCAGAAGTGGTAAAAAAAAAAAAGCATTATTATTATTATTAAAATGAGGGTTGATGCAAATGAGATTCTAAGTGAAGAAGGAGGTGTTTTGTGAGTTCTCAAACATTCCTGTTGAAATTGAAGTAGTGCTTCCAGTTCTGTTTTGTGTGGTGGTTGGAGGCGGATTTTCTGGTTCTAACTGGTTAGCATATGGTAAGCTAAGCCTTGTGCAATGTTAGCTATTATTGTACATGCAGACAGTGAAAGTAGCTCAGCAGATTCTAATCTTTTGTACACACATGGCAATACGCATGTCTGTAGCGGTCCCAGATGCTCCCCATGGTGCTGTTCCAGTTGTCTCTGTCTTGCAACATGGTAGTTTCCATTTCTGCGGCTTCAGTTTGTGTTGTTTAGTTGGTACTTGGAAAAGAGATCTGATGATAGGATTCAAGAAAAGTGAGCAGGGGCTGGGGATTTAGCTCAACAGCACAGCCCCTGCCTGGCAAGTGCGAGGTCGTGAGTTCAATTCCCAGTACTGGAAAAAAACAAAAAACAAACAAACAAAAAAAAGAAATGTGAAGCAAAGCAACCTCATGGTGGATATTAAAAGGCAATTTTTACATAAACTAGACGAGCCTTCAAGGGCAGAGTTGTGGACATAGGCAGTCAGGGGCTGGTGGCAGTAGTCTGCTCTTACCTTCAGCCTAGGAAGAACGACTAGCACTTGAACAAATGGGGCTGAGAAAAGCATGTTCCAGAAACAAGTTATGGGGGTATTTGAGAATGGATGTGTGAATCCCAGCTTAGTGCCGGAAAATGGGTCCCCATAGAGACTGGGCTGTGGCGATGTCAGCTGTAACTGATGCAGCCAGCACTGTCATTTCTAGATGTGCATCCCTTCTGCAACAACAGGGATATCCACTAGGGCCAATCACATTGCTTTGACTTTTAATCTCTTGCTTAAAATGATATAGTTGGAGCTATGCTAGACATAAATATTCCCCAATTCTTCAAGGCTGAGCAGAACAAAGATTTATGTATTATCAATGCAAGATCTACTGTGGGTCCAGGACTGTGCAGGGCAAGTGTTGTCCTCCTGATACCTCAGAAATCTAGGCAGGACTCACGGGGGCTTAAGTTACATATTAGGAGATGACACAGACTGCCTTAGATGGGCAGTTCTGCAGGTTGGCTCCTGCTCGTATCTTATTTATTTTTAATTTTTATTGGTAATATTTGCAAAACCTAATGATTATGTCCTTTGGTTGGAATTGGCATATTACATAATATGCCTTAATTCTTTTTTCATGACCTTCCTCTCTCCTCCATCCCCCCTCCTTCTAGCTCTTGGTTTCCCATTTGAAAAAGGTCTATCTCCCTGTTTCCTGTTATCTATCTTATATTTTAGTCTGCATTTATAGTTTTGGATTCACATGTAACAGAAGCCCTATGGTATTTAAGGTTGTGTGGCTGATTTATTTCACTTGATGTTATGGTTTCAAGGTGCATTCCATTTTTGTTTCTATAACTTTTTTTTTTTTAAACCAGGAATTGAACTCAGGACCTCATGCTTCCCAGGTAGGCACCATGCCTCTGTGCTATACTCCTGGCCTTGCATTCCATTTTTGTACAAGTAACTTAAATTTATCCTTCTTTATGGAAGATAGAACTCCATTGTGCATAAATACATTTTCTATATCCATTCTTCTGTTGATGGACATATAGGCTGTCTCCAAGATTTAGATATTATGAGTTGTGCTGATATAAATATGGGTATGCATACAACATTATAATATTATGACTCTAATTCTTACAGAATGATACCTAGAAGGGTACCAGCTGAGTCGAATGGAATTTCTATTTTTAGTGTTTTTGAGTAATCTCTATACAGATTTTCATAATAGTTGCACTAGTTTACATTAACACCAACAATATAGAAGGGTTCCTTTCTCCTCCATAGTCTTAACAGTATTTGTTCTTATTTGATTTCTTGATGATATTCTTTCTTAAGCAAGATGGAATCTTAGTGTTGCTTTAATTTGTATTTCTCTAATAGTCAGAGATGTTGAAGATTTTTTCATGTATTTATTAGCCATTTGTAGTTCTTCTACAAAGTGTCTCTTTATTGGGTCTTTTATTTTGGTAAGTCTAAGTTTTTTTAGTTCTTTATGTATTTTAGACATTAGTCCTCTGTCTGAGGAAAAGCTGGCAATATTTTTTCCCATTCTGCAGATTGTCTCTTTACTCTATTGGTTGTTTCCTTTGTTGTACAGAAGCTTTTTAGTTTGATATGATCTCATTTGCTGATTTGTGGTGGTATTTCTTGTGCAACTGAAATTTTGTTCAGAAAATCCTTGTGTATATTTATCTCTTCAAGAGATATACCTATTGACTTCCCGCCTCGTAGGCCCCCGGAGCGAGGGCTCCCAGTGCACAGGGAGCCACGGGTGGGGAGCGCCTGTCTTCCGACCGGCAGCTCGCTCCCTGCCTGGTAGGCCCCTGGAGGGAGGGCCTCCGGCACAC
>NW_004955436.1:20393297-20395363 GCF_000276665.1 Chinchilla lanigera | reverse complement strand
GTAATGTTTGTATTGTTCCTATCCTATTTCATAAATGAATGCATGTTTATTATTATGTGTTTCCTTCAACAACCATTGAGAATAGTTAATGATTATTCAATAGGTCACTCATGTATAGTTCTATTTATTTTCTTTTGAAGATACTTTTATTTACTTTTGAAGTAGAGTACAACAACTATTGATAATCTCCTACCTCTTTTGTCTGTAACTATTATTTGTGTATTTGTTTTCCTGAGAAACTATCTTATAGATAGCAATATGTAAAACAATAACCATTGATAATGTCCTACCACTTTGTCTGTAATTTGGTAAGCCCCCCCATTATTGTTATCCTTCTTTTACTCTTTAAAATAAATAAAAAGAGATATACCTATTTTATCTTCCAGAAGATTAAATATTTCTATCATTTAGATCTTTGATCCATTTTGGTTTTCATTTAGTACATTGTGAGAAATAGGGGTCTAGATTCAATCTTCTGCATGTAGATAGCCAGTTTTTCCAGCATCATTTGTTAAAAAGACTCTCTTTCCTTCAGTGTATGTTTTTGGCTCTTTTGTCAAAGATCAGATGGCTGAATGTGCCTGGAGTGGTTTCTCCATCCTGTAATCTGTTCCACTGATACAAGTCTGTTTTAGTGCCAGTGGTATGCTGTTTGTATCACTGTAGCTTTGTAATATAACTTAAAGTTTGGGAGTGTGATGCTTCCTGCTTTGCTCTTGTTACCCAGGATTGCTTTTGTTATTCTCAGTCTCTTCTGGTTCCACATAACTTTAAGCACTTTTTTTTTCTCTAGTTCTGTGAGGTATGTTGCTGGTATTTTAGTTGGCATTTTATTTATTTAATCTATATTCAGTTTTGGAAGTCTGTTCATTTTAACAATATTTGTTCCTATCCAGGAATAGGAACTATCTTTTCATTTTCTGATGTCCTCTTTGATCTCCTTTTTCAGAGTACTGCAGTTTTAATTTATAGAGGTGTTTCACTTTCTTGATTAGGTTAGTTCTCAAGTATTTATTTTTTCTTGCTGCTACTATGAATAGAATTATTTTCCTAACCTTTTGGTGAGCTCATTACTGGTGTGCAGGAATGCTACTGATTTTTTTGTGTTGATTTTGTATACTGCTATGCTACTGAATTTGCTTATTAATTATAGGAGTATTTGGTGGGATTTTTTTTTTTTTGCTTCTTATATGAAGGATCATGTTACCAGCAAATAATGATAATTTGACTTCTTCTTTTCCTGTACATATCCCTTTTATTTTTTTCTTTTGACTAATTGCTCTGGCTAATGTTTAGAGTACTATGTTTAACAAGAGTGCTAGGAGTGGGCATACTTGTCTTGTTCTTGATTTTGTAGGGAAATCTTTCTTTCCCTCATTTAATTTGATACTTACAGTAGTTTTGGCATAAATGGTTTCTATGAGATTGAAATAAGGTCCTTCTATACTGATTTCTTCAGGGTTTTTATGATGAATGGATGTTGGATTTTGTCAAAGGCTTTTGTCTATATTTTAAAAAGTTATCATATAACTTTTGTCCTTCCTTCTCTTTATGTGATATATGTATTGATTTACATATGTGGAACCATCTCTCAGTCCTTGGGATGAAGCCTACTTGGTCATGATGTGTGATCCTTTTGATGATTTGCTGCATTCTGTTTGTCAGTACCTTGTTGAGGATTTTTGTGCATATTCATTATAGATATTGGCCTGTAGTTCTCTTTTTTGATTGGATCTTTGTTTGGTTTTGGAAGTAGGGTAATGTTAGCTTCCAGGAATGACTTTTGGAGTATTCCTTCCTTTTTAATTTCATTAAAGAGTTTGAAGAATATTGATGTTAGATCTTCCCTGAGGTTCTTGTAAAATTCAGCATTAACTCCATCAGGTCTTGGGCTTCTCCTAGTTGGTAGGTATTTTTTAGTGCTTCAATTTTATGCCTATTTTTGGATTATTCAGGTTTTTTTTTATATCTTCTGGGTTCAGTATTGCTAATTCACATATATGCAGGAATCTAGCCATTCCTTCTGGATTCTGCAGTTTATTGAAGTACAAATTTTAAAAGTAGTT
>NW_004955436.1:20370836-20392310 GCF_000276665.1 Chinchilla lanigera | reverse complement strand
TTGCCCTTGCCAGGAAGGTGCTTTGAATTGTTTACTTAGCCAGTATGTGGTGACCTTCTTTGCCTCTTACCAGTTTTAGTTTGAAGTCCACTTTGTCTTAGCAGTTGCTGAAATAGCTCAGCTGGGAGAGCATTAGAATGAAGTCTAATTTGTCTGAAATGAAGATAGCTGCTTCTGCTCATTTTCATGTTCCTGTTGCATGGAAAATTATTTTCCATCCTTTGAGTTTTAGGCTATAAATTTCTTTTTAGATTAAATATGTTTCTTATATACACCATATCACTGAGTTTTGGTTTTTGATCTGTTCTGTCATTCTGTGACTTTCCATTGGGGAACTGAGACGATTCACATAGAAAGTTTTTTTCCTTTTTGAAATAAGTTCTTGCTATATAGTTCAGGCTGGCCTTGACCTCACTGTGCAGCCAAAGCTGGCCTCAAAGTAACAATGATCCTCTGCCTTAGCATCCAAACAGCTGGGATTACAGATGTGTACTACCACACCTGGTGCACATTGAAAATTATTACTGAAAGGTATTATTTTATTCCTATCATTTCATTATTGCTACTCATTTCCTTTTCCTCTTCTGCTTAACTGTTCACTGTGGCTGGTATATTCATTCTATTTAGACTTTTTGGCATCGATGGCTTCATCATATCTTTTAGGGCACTCTTGAGAACTTTTTGGAGTGTCAGTTTGGAGTCATGAATTTCTTAAGGTATTTTGTGTTATAGAAAGTTATTATTTTATCAATTTTGATGATATATCCTTTTGGAGGATATATCAATCTGGTTTGGAAATTTTTTCTTTTAGGGTTTGAAATACTCCATTCTAAGCTTTCCTGGTTTTTAAGGTTTGGGTTGAGAAGCATACTGTAATTCTAATAGGTTTACATTTATAAGTGATTTATTGCTTCTCTCTAAACACTTTTAATATTCTGTCCTTGTGTTGGACTTCTGGGATTTTAACTGTGATATGCTGTGGAAAAATTCTTTTTTAGTCATGACTATTTTGGGTTATTTACTGTCTCACTTACCTGTATGTTAAATTTCTTCCACATATTTGGATAGTTTTCTGCTATTACCTGTAAACAGTTTTTTGTGTTATTTGTGCTGTGTTCTGATTTTTCAATGAACTAAGAGCTATATATGTATATATATATATACATATATATATATATACATATATATATATACATGGGAGGCATTTTGTTGCCTTGATTTCTCATGTTTCTATGTGTGCTCTGTGCATGTGTGCACTTGGGCAATTATAGTGGAAAGACTTTATTGCTAGTAGAGAGTGCTCTTTAGTTAGTGTCTACTTTTCACTGATACACTCTTGGTGTGGCTAATTGTAGGCCTTTACCTCTGTGCCAAAGTCCAACCACTCCTATTAATTTGGAAGGGCATGATGCATTGTAATTGACCCAGCACCCAGTTCTCCAGGAATAGACTACAGTATTATTAATGACACAAAGGCAATACAGATATTGGCATACAGAGAAAAAAGTTAATAGCAATAGCTACAGTATGTCATCCTAACAACAGCAACTAAATGAGCAACAAGAATAGTGTCAAAGACAAACTTGATATTGATACACCATAAAAACCAATAATGCACCCCCCTTCTGTCCCTCTCTCAGACAGAAGCTTTCTTTCCCTCAATATATTCTGCTCTTTAAAAAACCCCAATAATGTACCATTTGTAACTGTAGGAAATGGATTTATAATTATAGTACAAATTCTAAGACAAATCAAACATTGACATATGGTAGATATCTACTAAATGCAACAACTATACCTCCACTGGCAATAGAAAAGAATTCAACAGAAATAGTACAGAGTTAACTAAGGATTAGGGATTAATAAAGCTTAATGGTGAAGCTTAAAACTCTAAGGATTAATAAAGCTTAATGGTGAGAGTAATAAAAATAGAAGGGGTAGGAAATCAGAGAATGAAAGAAGAAAACATTGAAAATTCAAGCAATAGAATATAAAAAAGAAGAGAGAAAAGTGAAATAAGGATCTCAATTTAAGGCGTAAAAGGAAATTAATAGAATTAGATAATGTTAACAGAAAAGAATAAAGAGGAAAAGAAAGAAAAAAGAGATAAAAATAAGAAGGTAAAGAAAAACTTAAGAGGAAAAAATAACCCGCCCCCCACCAACTAATGGAAAAAATGAGTCAGCATTTTTTCCTCTGTAGTTTTGAATCTATGGTTTCTTTCCAGTATATATAGTCTTGGAGTCTAGCAGGTCAAATTTTCTTCACTTGGCTTTAAGGCTTGTGGGTTTGTGAGGTGATGCCTTGTTCCAGAGTGCCTCTGTTCATATACTCCAGGTTGTAACAACTGTCCAAGCCAAGGAATGTCCTTGCTCACATTGGTAGATGGACAAAGCAATCAGACCACTGATCTGTGCTGGATATAGGCAGGTTAAAACAGACTGTTGGATAAAATGCCAGCACTTTTGGACCCAGCCTCTTCTAAAAGCTACATATGCCAGACTTGACTTCTCAGCACAGAGGACAGGGCCTTGTGTCCTTCCTAGCCTGAGTTTAAACTTCTCCGGTGATTTCTGTCTAGCTCTTACCCTCTATGCGCCTGTTTCTTGTGAGCCTATCTCTCATCCAGTCACTGTGGCAGGGTAACACTGGAAATCCTGAAGTGAAGTTATTTTGTCTTAAAGGTCTTAACCTTTAACCCCTTTCCAAAATGGCTCCTGATGAAGCAGCACTCTCAAATACTGAAGACACTGCTCTGGATTTATTGGTCAAGTCTAGCCTGTCGTGCTGAAGAAGTCACTTTCAGAGTGAAACCCCATGCTGCTTTTGTAGTTTATAATAACCATGGGCTTTCTTTGGGATGAATGTTGTTGGAGCAGTTCATTCTTTCTCCCTGGAGCTGTCAACCATGAAGGCTTACCTTGTGTCTATAAGACACATTTTCCCTCTTCAAGAGCTGGGGTGCACTTTCCAAACTGCTTTGTCCTTTATTCTGCATTGTACCCCATTTCTCCACCTTCTCTATACATGTTTTCATGTTTTCCTATCAGCTCCCTCCTAGTTCCCAGACATCTACTTTTTTTTTCTCTTTACCAAGTTGTTGCTTTCCAAGTGTCTGAATTTTGCATCTTGCTGAGGTTCATTTATTACTTGGGATAATAGAAGAAGGCCCTTGGAAAGTTTCCTTTTTATTATATCATTAATGTTTGTTTTACTAGCTATGGAAACATTCACAAGTTATAGACAGATTGATTTCACAGGTGGCAGACAAGAAACTTGTGCAGCATAGGTACTATAGATCACCAACATCTGCTCTAGTGTTTAATAATGGAGTATTGTTTCCTTTTCCATGGGACATTCTTCCACTAGAAAATAGTGTTAATTATTAGAAAGATAAAGTATGAAAATGTAATAGTCTGTTCAAAATTTTCTTCAGTTTTTTCCTCTGTCTGCACATGTAATATTTGTTTATTATAAGCAAATTGGAAAGTACATCAAACACAAGGAAGTCTTAATTCTAGTGTTCAAAAGCCATTGCATTATCATTCTGGCATATTTATTTTCAAGTTTTTATCACATATATCATTACATAGTTCAGCTCAAACAGTAAAATACATCTTTATCTCGAATTTCTTAACATCTGTCACAGTGATTTTACCTTTCATTAAAGTTTTTAAAAATCTCATTTTAAACAACATAATTTTCTTTTCTATGTTTAAATCATACTTTACTTGACCATCTTTTAAATTGTGGATGAAAGCTTTTGATTACACAAAATACTACAAATAGAAATATTGTAATGTTTAAACATTGTTTTATAGTTTTGACCATATTATTGGGATGAATTCGTAGAAGGAAAACATAAATAAAGGATGTGGAAATTTATATAATCATAGTTAGTTTATTCAATAGTTTAAAATAATCATAGTTTAAGTTGTTCAATAGTTTTAAGCAAATATTTTAAGAATCAGCCCACCTGGTTACTATTTTCCCAATCAAAATGAAGTATGAATTCCAGGGTGTTTAAAATACTTTGTCTTTCTGTGTAGCAATAAAAAATATTAAAAAGTAACCCCTGCATGATCAGCAGTACTTCATGGATGGTACAATAATAAGATGCCCAGCTTTTCCCCACTGCCTCCTGTACCAGGTCCTTAACCCTCAAGAGAGAAGCATCTGAACATATGGAATCTTGCAAGTGATGAAATAGCTATAGCATATATTTTTCCCCTACAAATTATCACAATTGCAGTGGCTACAGCACTTGTAGAAATAATTCCTTCAGTCACTCTTCCTTCCATAGTCAATAAGTATGAATCATTCACATAAGAGTCTAGACACTATCCAACAAATCATTCTACTCTTTTTCAGAATAGATTTTTTTCTGACTAATCATGATCATCTTCTTATACTACTTTATTTCCTTTTCCTCTTTTCTAGCATCATTTGCAGCTGCTTTATTTTGGTGGTGCTGCTCAATAAAGTAACAAAGTTTTTATTGTTCACTCTGGATTTTCACTGATGAGAAGAGACCTGCAAAGACCAACAGAAATGCAGTTACTGCCCAGCACAAGAGACCAGGCACCAGCTGAATGACTCACTCAGGTTACATCCTCACACTTAAAATGACAAGGTACTATGTATGTCAAGGATTTCCAGGTATTATGTGTAATACATAACCATGGACATTAAGCCCACATATTCCGAGGATCTAGAGTGAGTCTTCAAAGGACATTAATAAGCAGTGTAATTATAAAGACTTCCTTTGTGCAAAGGAGGAAGTCAAAGCCACTAAGTAGCTAATGGTCATATCGTGCAGCAGTGAGGCATTTGGGGTGAATCTCAGATTCATGAGCAGAACTCTTTAGAAATAGAATCTTCATTACATGCACCAGCAGATGGAGTGGAGCTGAGTAGGGTATTATTCCTGAAAATCAATGAGATGTAAATAAAACCAGAGTAGACAAAAAAAGAGAAAACCGTCCTATAGACAAAGTCTTACAGAATAATGACTGACTGCACAAGAGATGACCTCAATTTGCTTGTGAAGAGAAGCGAAAGCAAACTGATATCTTTGCCATATGCTGGCTGAAGATATGTAGAGGAAGTAGCAATGTGATTTGTGTTGAAGGCACACTGCAGGAACTGACAGCCAGATTTCTTTTCCCATCAATTTCGCTCCAATCCCACCTCCACCCTTTGAGGGACCTGCCAACGTAGACATCCAAAATAAGTGTGTGTTTCAGTTAAGGGTTGAATGTTGTCTATACAGTAGAGAAGAAAAGGAAAAGGCTTCCAATGGAAGCAGAAGATTGGAAGGAATCCCCTCCCAATAGAAGCCCAAGAGGGGCTGGGGATTTAGCTCAGTGGCAAAGCACCTGCCTGGCAAGCGCAAGGTCATGAGTTTGGTTCCGGGTACCGGAGAAAAACCAAACCAAAAAAAAAAAAAAAAAAAAAAAAAAAAAAAAAAAAAAGAAGCCCAGGAGAAGTTTTTATCCCACTAGAATTGTGTAATTGTAAAGTACCCTAGGAGGAGCTGAGTATACTTATTATTTAGAGTGCAGTATACCTATCTGTGTGTTCAAATACGGGTGCAATTAATTGTGTAGACTTCTGTTTTCTAAATCTAGATTTGTACTCCAGCGTACTGTTTCTGAATGATGTATGCAACAGTAGAAATTTTGTTTTGTTACACTTGATTGACCCTCACTGAGTCCAAAACTAATTGAACTACTAGAACTAGAACTCAACATATTCATTCCCTTATTGCTAACATGATCCACAACTGTCACCTGGCAGCTGTAAAATACAGAACCCAATGAATAGTCTTTGTAGAAATGAAGAATAAGAATAAGGAGATTTAACTTTAATTTCAGCTCAAAACCTCAGTTTGTTTTACTCTGTAAGACACCTATTTTTTACACCTCCTAGAACAGTGATGGCGAACCTGTGAGAGCTTTCAATGATACAAACAGCCCACTTGGCAAGCGTGCCATAGGTTCGCCCACACTGTCCTAGCACGAGCTGAGGACCCACAAGGAAAGGGAAGGTTAAGGATAGCAAAGCACTGTACTGATATGAGATGTTATTATTCCTGTGATAACAGACTTTGCTGACTGTGGAATAACCATCGTTCTCCATGGCTTGTTTGTGAACTGTGAACATGCTTGGCCCACTTTGCCCATTCAGAGAGCGTGAAAGGTTAGCGTCAGCATGTAGGAAAAATGCTGGGCTCTTTCTCCTGAGAACAGTCCAGACCCAAAGCAAAGTAGGATTCTGTGTTTGTTTTGGTTACTTATCCTGTTTTTTGTTAGTTAATTAACAAATGCAGGGTGCATTCATTCAATATATATGAGTCACCTACTGTGTAGTAATTTTGGCTTCCTTTCAGTCTTCCTCCTCTGAACACTCTGCTCAATGGGATTGTGCGTTCTGTAAGGACAGGACACATACTTTACACTTCTTTCATGTTTTCTCTTAAAGCTTAACAGAGTGCTAGATAAATGTAAGGAGCCATTAAATATTCATTGAGTTGTTCTTGCAGGGTCATGGAATATTTTCACAGATTACTGTTCATAAATGTTGGGCCATAGGCTGGGTTCCTTAGAGGGTGGCCCCGGAGATGGGGATGAGAATGCTGGGGCTGATGGGGAATGGTATTAGAAGCAGTGCCTACGGAAGGAAGAAAATGGAAAACATGCGGACCGGAGGAGGTGGGCTGCAGGGCAGCCTCGATAAAGTCCTCGGCCCACCTGAGGGAAGCTCTGAGGCGAGGGGTGCTTTTCAGAGTCGTCTTGAGTTGGGATGAGGAGGCCAGGCCTTTACTCAGATGCAGAGCAGTCACCAGAAGCAGAGTAGCTCAAGGAGGGGGGTTGTGGCCTTGGATGAGGCAATGGGGAAATTCTGAGAGACTTCCTCTGAGGGGTGTCTGCTGGCAGCATTCCCAGGAACTGAGGGAACAAGTTCCTCTGTCCTGAAGGGCAGCACATCACAGCATCCTTTATCCATCCTAACCCTGGCCAAGAGGATCCCAGGAGCCTTATGTGAGGGAGAAGAAATGAATTGTGATACAAGGTACTGGTGTATCACATAAATTAGAAGTCACTCCCAGCTGTAGGTGTGAAATAGAAATTGCCTCCAAACATATATTTCAGTAAAATATTTAAAAATAAAGCAATTGCAGAGATTAAACTTATGTTTGTCTATATTAGTCAAGATGAATTTTTCATGTTACTGAACCCAATTCAGTTAGCTCAGGAACAAGAAACTTCTAGAAAGGCAAAGCTACAACTAGACCTGAAGGATTTAGATAATAGCTGATCGCTTTTTTCTCTGCTTCTTTCTTTACATTATCTTTGTTCTCTCAGATTAACTTCTTCCAAATTTCTAATACATAGATACAGGTGGAAATCTGGCTGACATCAGTTTCCAGAATTATGGTTTTCCCACTAGTTAAAAACAAGATCTCTCTGTTGCCAAGTTAAACACTCTCAGAGCAATGTTTTTTTTTCTTTTATTTTAATTTTGTTTTTGTTTTGTTTGTTTGCTATATGAAGGATGGGCCAAGCAACGAGCAGGGCAAAAGATGATCACTGTCAGATGTTAGCTTGATCTCCCCTGTTTGAATCTTGCAGGACTAATTTTATATTCTTTTTGGCTTTGGCACATGGACCAGTGTGTTCTATCAAGGGAACAGACTATATAGCTATCAGTAATTTGTTCATAAATACAAGATTCTGTTTATTTGGCACTGGGATTAATCACCACCAATGCATACACGATTTTTTTGGTTCAGAGCAATTATTTATTAATCTATTAAAAGGGAAATTTTTGAAGGGCTAGAAATGAATACATAATGACCTAATACTTCTTTTTAAGAGGATGTTTGTTTATATTAACAAAGATCATTTTGTATAACATATTTTAATCTTCATGCAACAGATCTGCTTTAAGTGATTTATAATAATATTTTTATTAGCTATAAGTTTGTCCTCTATGAAGAGGACTTGAAAATATAAAAACTTTAAAGATAGCCCCTTTCAGTTTCAGCTTTAAAAATATCTATGCTGTGAAGCAGAAATTTCAGAGAAGTTCTGCCTACTTATTGAGGAGTTGCTGGTCTATTTCCATTTCACCCACAGGTGACTAGTTTGTCAAATTTGATAATTCTATTCCATGGCAAACCAGCCCCAGCGGTTGGCTCATTCAGAAATGGATCTGTGCCTTGATGCTTGGGGAAAGGGATGCTGTGTAAACAATTTCCTTTTCCGTGCGTATAATTTAAGTGTTTCAAATGCTACTGCTACCAGTCCAAGGTGCAGGCGATACTGAGGACCAGTCAGCAGAGGAAAGCCCGAGTCTCGTCACTGAATCAGAGATTAATCAGCCCAAGACTGACCTTCTATCACCCAATGACAAAATAATTCATCTCCCAAAGGTCTAAGCAGAATCAGGGCTTCTGTACCAGGTGGCTGGAGATTTCTAACACATAGAGACAATTGCACAGTAGAAGAGAGAAGGTTATCACCAAATAATTTTGCAGTGTTGTGTAACTGAGATATATAGTGCAGGTATTTATAATGTATAGCGGTGCTGCAGAGTAAAGTCTTGTGGGGGAGGCTTCTCAGGGAAGGCACTTGAGACAGGTACTGAAGGATACTTCAACAAGGAGATCACTGTGAGACGCTTCCAGTTGAAGAGGGCAGCGTATGTAAAGATATAGAATAATCAAATAGATGCTGTCAGAATCACTCATGTCAGAGCAGGTAATGAAAGATCTCACAGGAACCATGGGTCTGATGGGTACTGAATCAAGAAATTAAATGCTGTCAAAGTCAGAAGTTTTTCCATCTGTCTTTCTTTGGGGTCCTAGGGTCCTAGGGTATCACTTTGCTCAGACCATGGTTCCATTTGCCTGTGGACTTCTGCAAGCTAGTATCTCTTGCTTCTCAGTGTGTGTCTATGGCTTCCAGACCACATTCCAGGACCAGTGCTAGGTAGTGTCAGCTTCAGTACCCTTAGGTAGGACTGTAGTTTTTTCATTGGAATTTTCCCAGCCCGCTGTGGGCTAGTTTTCCATCCCGGCCCTTGAAAGCCACTTGCTATAGTCTAACATCCTCCGTCACTGGTCAGTATGGATAAACATGCCTCCCAGATAGTTATTTCAGCCAGCGTGAGCAGCAGAATTAAGTGTATATTCTAGGATAACTTTCGGAAGTACGAAGCATAAATGGTAGAAGTAAAATGAGAGTAGGTAACACCAGACAGGAAGTCACTTGGCCTAGGTTGGAAATAATAAAGTTTTGAACTAAGACAACAGGAGTGGAATGGAGAGAAGAATGACAGAAAAAAGTTAATTCATTCATTCCCTTACTGAGTGATTCATTTTTATCAAATAGATGGATATAATGCATAAATTTAATAATAACTATTGATCGAACCTCTGCCAAATACCTGTATTCTTTTAGGCGCATGTACAATGACCAAAGACAAAAATCTCTGTGTTCCTGGAGCTGATATTTGAAGTAATGACAATAAGCAACAAATCATTGAAATAAGAAGATTGTGCTTTACGTGAGGCAGTGATGCTCCTCAGTTGCTCTTGAGATTTATAAAAGGGCTCCAAACTTTCCATTTTATTGTGCTCGGGGATTCTGTGGCTCACACATTTCGAGAAAGTGCTAGGACGCGAGGTTCTGAGGTCTATTATCTGCTGCCGCAGCCGAGAAGACTCCACAGTCGACAGTAATGCAGGAGCGGAAGACAGGGAGCACCTGCAGGTATCGTCCCCCTCAAATCTGGCAGCTGCTCCGGCTGTCAGCTGGGACCCTGATTGGGTGCTGTCGGTGGGGAAGCCTGCACACCGCCTGTCCTGACGGCCTGGCTTCCTCATAGCCTGGCAGCCCCAGGTGGTTGAATTTTCACTGCGGCTCCTGGCCTCCACAGGTGTGTGTCCCAGGAAAACTTTGAGGAGGCTGTGTGATCATTTCTGACTCAGCCTCCGAGGTTACCAGACAAAAGAGTCCATAGATAAACCTCCGAGGCAAGGAAGTGACTTAATGACACTGTTTGATGAGAGGAGTGTCAAAGACTTTAGGACACTTTTTGAAAACCACCCTGGTTCTTTGAAGAAGAATCGAACACGGTTGAGTTTCACGGGGAAAAGCTGGACGTGGCCTCTCGTGTGGCGTGGTCTCTGAAGAAACAGATTCTGACAAAGACCTAAGGGTAGTTTGGGAAGGGGCACGTATTTTAGGCAGAGAGAGAGACAATGCAAAGAACTCACTGAATTTAGCCACCGGGGGTGGGGGGTGGGGAGCTAGTGGTGAAGAAAAAAAGAATAGTGTGTAGAACCCTGGCGCACTTACTGGATGGAGGAGAATTCCAATAACCAGGAATGGGAACGTGGGGCAGGGGAGAGAGGACTGAATGAAATCTTGGACATTTTGTCCCTAAATCTCAATATGGAGCTGGATGTGGTGACCCATACCCGCAATCCCAGCGCTACGGAGGCTGAGGTAGGAGGATCGCCACGAATTCGAGGCCAGTGAGACCCTGCCTCAAAAAACAGTGTGTGTGTTTGCGCGCTTGCGCGATCAGCAGAGGCACAGCTGGAATGAGTGGTGAGAGGTGGGGTGGAGAGCTGGGCTGTGAAATCCTCGGGGAACACAGATAGTGTTAGAACCCCGAGGAATGGTAGAAGGCACTGGTTTGGGGAGGCAGCAGTTGGGTGAACACCGGTGTGGTTTATAGGAGTGAAAAGACAGTTTGACATTGGAATAGGCTGGATTGAGGGGTAGAAAAAGAAGCAGGAAAGAAGAATGATTGCAGGGTCAGATAGAGGAAAGTAAGTCTCAGACCGGGGGATAGTTCAGCGCCACAGCGCCTGCCTGGCAAGCGCAAGGTCCTGAGCTCGATTCCCGGTACCAACCCCCCAAAAACCAAAGGCGCGCGCGCGCGCACACACACACACACACACCTGAAAACAAAAGTCGTAACTTTCTAACAGCTTTAGACTGATGTACAAAATTCTACCATTCAAAATTCCTTCCTTTAGTTCTTTTTAGATACAAATGTTCCCCCAGCAGGGCAGAAAATTGAGCCGTTGCTCATGAGGAAACGGGTGTTAGGAGGGGAGAACTTCAAAAAGCGAACGTAAGGACACCTTGTGTCAATTTCTAATGTGTGTTAGACTGTAATGAGAAATGGTGCCTGGGAAGAGTGTTTTTTGATTTAGAGGTTCTTGATTTAGCTCTATTCTGAAGGTTATAATAGGTCATAAGGAATATTTTCTGTTTGAATAAAACAAATGGACTGGAGTTGGGGCCTGTGGCAGGGGTGGGGGTGGTTTTAAGCAAGTGACGGTGTAGCCTTGACAGCTGCTTAGGAGAAGCGCAAATACTGTATAGACTTACAGACCTCTTGCGCCCTCTCGTGGTCAGTTGGTGAAATGACCTAATACTTTATTGTAATACTTTATCAAGGTTCTTTAGGTACATTGCTTTCACATGTCAGGGTAGAATATTATCTGAGCCAGGCATGGTAGTGCTTGCCTGTAAACCTAGCACTTGGGAGGCTAAGGCAAGAGGACTGTGAATTCTAGGACGGCCTGGGCCGCATAGCAAGACCTTATCTTCAAAACACAACAAAAAATTCCTGGATAGTTATGTACTATGATACACAATTCCCTTTACATAACTATTTTTTAGCCAATGTATTAGTTTGACATGTAGCTAAATAGTTTGATTCCCCAAGCTAGAAGAATGTGATGCTGGAAGGTAGGGGAAGGGGAGACAGATCGGTGAATAGAGACATGTGCCTCTTCACTGCTCAAAAACTCTGAAGTACTACCTTATATTGTTTAATAGCTCTTAGCCCCCTCTACTGTAGAATTGTTTATAGGATTTTCTCCTTGAGAAATTAGGTAGCAGTAGCAGTGATGATGATGATGATATGATGATTGTGGCCCAGGACAAGCGGTTTGTGGGAATATTGAGTGCTTGTTATTTACAAGGTTTGAAGATGAAATTAACTTGTAAGAAAATACCACAGAACGTGAAATGAAGAGTCAATCAAATTATCTTTAGTATGTGTAATTTAAACCATGGCAACAGCCAAGAATATTATACACTCATTTGTATCTTTGCAAGTGTTGACGTGCTGGGCATATCCTCAGGGTGGTAGATTTTGGGTATTGCTTGTAGGTTGATAAATCTTAGCAGCCAATGTTTGTGGTCACTACTGCAAGGCAGGGGGATGTTTACAGAGATGTCTCCGGCCCTTCTGGATCAAGTGGTCATCTTTCCATGTGTAGCACGTTCTCAGGCCCACAGCCTGGAAAAAGAATGGTGAAAAGATGGTGTAACTGGCTTTGAACGTGGCTTATAATATGGTACTCCATCTTTCCAGAGGAAGAAAAATGATAGGAATGGGCTTATGTTTCCTTCATGAGAATTTGAACACAAGACGTATTAATTAAACATCTTCATTTTACTGATGGAGAAACTTGAGCCACACTGATTAAATTACACCACTCTTCAGTTGCACAGCTAAGACTACGACACATGCTTTTTAATTCCTGAGCTACTATTCCTTCTCAGTACCACTATTAGTGGAAGAGTTCTGTGTTTCTTCAGCAAGCTCAAGCAAGAGGAAATGGGCTCATTGAGGAAGTTTAGATAGATCAAGGAAGATTATTTAAGTACAAACTAAACTCTGTGTTTCCTCTATTCTAAGATATCTATTTTTTCACATATTACCATTCTGAATCAGCTTGAGCCTTATAATCAATGTTAGTATATAATTATTACAAGCCAGGGGAGCAAGCTGCAAAGTGGTCATCTTTATAGGTGAAAGCTAGCACTAAGATTTTCCTTGAATAGGTTACAGAATTGGTAACCCTAAAGCATCGGCTAGTTTCTGCAAGAACCATTTATTATCAAGAAATGTAGAATTCAGTTGTTAAAAAAAAAAACAACTCAAACCACAATTTAAACACTTATACTCCGCCATTTGATTTGAGATGCTAAGCAGGTCAAGCTGCTAAGAAGGGACTTGGCTATCTAGGATCACAAACTCAGCGGACTTTTAGGGTCAACCATCCTTTAAAAGAATAGTTTGTGAATCCCAAGTTTTCACGTGCAATTGCGTGGATAGATACATGTTACAATTTTTTTAGTGTATTTTCTAATTTATGAATATGTATCATCAAGTTCTTCTGCAGTGAAATTATTAAAATTGATCATTTTAAAATCAGTAGTGTGTAAGAATAAAAGTCATTTTGTATAAGTGAGCCGCACTGTGTATTAGGAAGGAGTTGTGAAACCATTCTCTGAATCTTCCTGTTACTAGCTGTGCTTCTCTCGAGCAACTTACCTTTCTAAATGTCAGTTTTCTTATCCAACATTAGAATAATAACATGTGCGCTGCTGGGATACTGTCAGTCTTAAGTAAGATCACGAGTGTAAAATGCATACCTCAATGCCTGAGAGATAGTATGTGCACAACCAAATCGGCCACAAGAAACTCAACTTCAACAAAAAGATTTGGTAAGAAATCCTGACTGAAGGTAAATTTCTCTGATTTGGTCCCCTATAGTCTCGGCAGTATATTTTATTGTTTAAAAAAAAAAAAAAATCTATGTTCCATCACTCCAGAAGATTTTGAAAAGTCTTTCTTACATTTTGTTTTGCTAAATGAATACCTATTTAAACACTTTAAAATACAGGATAGTAATTGTGGCAGCTGAGACTTACTGATGCAAAGAGTGGTGTCACCGAGGAATCTCAAGGACGTAGAGATGTTTATTTCAGATTCATATTAGAAACCTAGCTGTCAGTTCAATCACTTTTCCCTTACTGGTCTCCTTATCCATATTCTTGCTCAATACATTGGATAGAAAGAAATACGCAATGGCCATCATCTCTCTTCCAAAGAATTATCCAGAAGAAATACAACAGGGCAATATTTGAAGGTGCCTTAAAGATTTGTGTGCACAGCTTAATCCTACCAGTACGTGTTAGCAGAAAGTTGCCAATTGTCACGAAGCCAAAGCACTAAACCAAATCAAGCCTACCAGAAAAATGGGTTACGCGAAATTTTTAAAAAGCTCTGTGGCCAAATAACGTAAGGAAATCATAGGCCACATTTTATGTCCTTCCCTAGGGAGACACAAAGAGAAAAGACTTTGGTAGCTGTCAGTCACATTTCTGTCACTCTGCCACACTGTCCCTTTAAATGTTAATAAAGCCCGGAGTGGTGGCGCATGCCTATAATCCCAGCACTCGGGAGGGAGGCTGAGGCAGGAGGATTGTTGCGAGTTTGAGGCCAGCCTGGGCTACAAAATGAGCTGCTCAAGATCAGCCTTAACTGCACAGCCAGACCCTGTCTCAAAAAGAGCAAAACAAATAAAATAAATAAATGTTCATAAAACAGCACCACCAATCTTGAGTTGGCTGCCTTTTTCTGATTTTACACTAGTTTGACATTCATGTAAGCCTAAAATTCACTTCCTACCCAGCTTTCAAGAGTAGACTCACAGGATTTTTTTAGCACTATTAACTTTTCTAAAGCCACTTACCTATCTGCATATCTCCTGCAAAGCAGGCCACTCTAACCTTGCCTGGCTGTGGGCCCCTTAGGAGACAGATCCCTTGCGGGCTTTGTTCAGCAACCCCCAGTGTAATCAAGTAACCACTCTGCTGCAGGGGGAAGAAAGGGCAGGATTTCATGGCTGAGCACAATGGTGACACCATGGGAAAATTCCAAGAATCCCAAGAACCACGGGGCTTACCCCATGTTGGGACACTGCCTCGCTAATCTTTCAGATTAGTTCAGCCCAGTGAAAACCAACAACACATAAAGAAAGTAATAATACACCTTGTCCATCTTTCCTCTGCCTCAGATCACTCTGCAGGTCCTGGTTTGGCCAAGCAGAAGTCTCAAAAAGTCCACCAGTTATCCCCTAGGACTGCTTCTGACATGCAGTACTCATCTTGGGGGGAAAAAGCAACTGATCAGAATCTAGTGGCTTAAAAACTATTTTTTTTTATCAAAAAAGTATGGAAGGACGTTGGTTTGATATTCTTTCCCAGGGCCCAAGAATTCTTTTTCTTTGCTTTTCTTTTGTTGTGCTTATAAATAAAAAATGACAGAAATTCACAACTACCTCTCTTAGAATATATAAAATTCATTACTTATCATTACTTCTGAGTTTAATTTCCTCCTGTGAGAGGGAAATTTCTTTTTTCAGGAGTCTTCATAGTTTTCAAAAATGTACATGGATCTAATGCGCTGGTATGTTTACCAACAGTACATTCTTTGATGGAAAATGCCCTTATATTTTCTCTTCCAGTTTAAATTATAAGTATGGCCACCAAGAAAAGAAGAATTGTTTCTCTTGCTGCATAAAAATAGGTCAAGTAATTTAAGTCAGTCCACTGCAATTAAAATTCTGACATCGCCACTGTTCCTTCTATTCTGGGGGGAAAAGACAAACAGAACACACGGTAATGGGGGCTCACTGGCTAAGTCCTTTGCTGAACTACCTTACTGTTCTCTTCCTGAGGCATGGCCTCGACCTGCCTGGAGCTCTGATTTTGATGATAATGCTACAGTACCAAAATGATAACTACCGTCTCAGAAGCCACATGGAACATCTCTTTGTGCTAGAAAAACAATACCCTTAGAAAGGGAAAAAAAAAATTGCCAGTGACTTGGATCCTAAATTCCTGGAATTGTAAATTTATTATTTGGAGTCAGTGTTATGTTAAAGTTTGTTGACTCAGACAGAAACATTCATGCTCCTTGAAGAGTCTGTTGTCCTTTTCACAAGATTAGAGCCAGTGGCTTGGTCACATTCCAGCGTGGATAATTGCATTCTGCATTCCTGGATATTTTTCTCTACCTTTCCACCCTCATACCAATGAATGTGGTGTTACTCATCCTTACCACCAATCAGCAGTTCTGTTGTCGGGGAGCAGGTATTTGTTGCCCTCACATGGTGGCCAGTATTGGTCCCAAACCACTGCTCATTGCAGTTTGAGAAAGAAAATCCCTTTGCCAATGCATAATTTGAAATCTGCGGCAAATATCATCCATGCACACTTACTCATAGGTTAAGGTCTTTGGTTAGTAAAGTACTTTTATTTTCAGAAAAGGTGTTTATTCTGTAAACTTCTTTGATTAAAAAAATTGTGGCGCAAATATACATTATTTACTTCAAGAAAAAAAGACGCTAAAGTATTCATCAGTGGCAAAAAACAAACAATAAAACAAAACCCTCTTGAGCAAACAGCTTTGTTTTGACCTTCTAAATAAATTCCACAAGGGGGCGAAAACACCTAATGGTCTGGGACTACAAAGTTTGTATTTCAAAGCCGGCCACCCATAATAGATTAGTGGATTAATATTTTGCTCTAAAGGATCTGGCCTTTAAAGTTGACATCAATTTATAGCCATCCCAGGCGTTTACAGTAGTAAAAGTCACGGAGACCATAAACTTCACAATAGATGTCAGCCTTCTGGAACTAGTGCTGTAGCCTAGCACCCCATAAACAGTGGTGATTAGGTAACTGTTCTTCAAAGACCCATCCCTAGCTTTAACGTCTCTATCAGCTCCAGCAAAGGTGCTACCAGCAGGGTTTTCTCAGGCATATGGCAGAGGTAGGCGTTTTTATTAATGCGGGCTTGTTTTCCTGACGTGTATCAAGGAGGCTCTGCTGTGCCTTATCACTGATCTCTCCTTGAAAATCAAGCATGGAGTGTCTATTTGCGGGCAAAGCTTAAAGAACAGAAGCTCTCTTGTACCGTATTAGAACTTTTTGACAAATAGCCAAGGTACAGAGGTCAAATTTCCCCATATGCTTATAAGCAACTTAGTAGGCAAGCAAGACCACAGAAGGTTCGGCAAATGTCTGCCTGCAGCCGGTGATCTAGGTCACTGTATAGGTTTCATTAATCAGATTCCTCAAACAAGGACTTATTTTTCTCCGCTTAAGAGACCTGCTGCTATCACATAGACTCTGCTCAACTGCTGATCAAGAAAGAGTTTTAATGAAATAGGGATCATCTGAGCGAAGGGGTGGAGGTTCATTTGTATTTGCACTAGGGACAAATTGTGCTCTTAGCCAGCTCCTCTGCTTGAGTCCTCTGTGCTGGCAGGGATGGGTCTGAGATCTAATAATAGTTCCTTGAGCGCTGCCTCTCCTCATGCATGTTCCGGCGTTTCAGCAGCAGGAGGAATTCGGTGACAGAGCAGGTGCTGTGGCTTATTCCTTGGCAAATAAATGGGGAGGGGTGGTGGTAAGACAATTCTTTTGCTTCTTTCTTTATGCAAAAAAACCCCCACAAAAAACAACACCCACACAAAAAACACCGTCTACAATAGCTTTCCACTTTTCCCCTGGCACAACTGAGAAAGAACTAGAATTGCTGTATTAATATGTATGTAAACATATTTTTTCACTTGAACCTCTGGAGGGAAAAAGAATGGGAAAGAGAAAGGGAAAGAAAAACTTACTGTGAAAATGCTTAGCCAGGAAGATTTACTGCTGATTGCAGCTTTGGTACTGACATGTCTTAACTGAAGAGAACTTTCGGCTCTAACTATTAACGTGGAAATCTGGATGCAGTTTTAAAATGGGGTGAAAAGAGTTTTGGTTGATTCAGTGTATTCTGAATGAAATTAGTTACGTAGAACATCATTTTAAATAAAGTGTCAATTATAGAGGTATAAAAAAATCCATTGAAGTTATGCATCTTGATTTTACCTGTCCTCCCTTGGAAACAGAATTCCAGGTGGACTGCAGGTGATCGGAATTATACCTAAATCAACCTAAAAGTTACCACACTCTAAGGTAATACTTCTCTATACCTGCCTGATTTATTATGAAATATGTGCTTTAAAATGAGAATATAACTCTAAATGAAATTTTCTTTTAAAGCATTGCCTCTAAGATTTCCCTTTACCTGTATTTCTTTACTCCTCTCATAGGTTAAGCACATTTTTTTTTTCTTGCACATAAGTATGTTCCTCTTATGAGCTATGAAAACAGGGAGAAACAAAAATAAAATTTCTTCTCCTTCCACCTGGAATAATTTGAGATTGTAATAATATTAGTTCCCTTCACTTGATTATATAAAGCAAAACTTGACATCCACTTAAATGCAGTTTGGCCCCCTTGATGTCTCATCTAGGTAAAATTAAAATGATCTTATCTTTATGGGCTTTGCACCCAATGCTTGTAACAGGAAAAGCTCAGAATTCTGGAAAACAGGTTATACTTGAGGGAACATCTTGTGAAGACTGTAATTTGACCTTGGCATCAACCTGAGCGAATTTTAAATATTATAGAAAATAGCAAGCCTCAAGGTGGAATACACCCCCTCTTCCTTAGCATTATAAACCAGTCAGAAGCTATTTCAGAGATTAAGCTAGAAACGTGTGCCTATCCTTAGCACTTTCCTGAGAAATAAAATTTGTCACTAGAGATAAAGGTAGATTTATATTTAATACCACCCCCATTCGTCACTCAGTATATTACTGGAGCCTAACTCGATTTAAGCAGTTGAATCAGGTAGAACCCGAAACACTTGATTTACCCCTGCCCCCCCAAGGGGAAGATATTTATGTTTAGTATTGCAAACGTTTCTAACTCTTAAGAGTACACTTGAATCTGATGGCAATTAAGGAAAAAAAATGTAGCACTTTGACAACTTTGCAGCTTTTGATTAAACCACACCAAGAGCCATGTTACAATAACAATGAAGCATTATGCCAATTACGTTAAATCCTGCTCTCTGCCTAAGCTCATCATGACCTGTTTTAGTGTCCTGTAACTTATCCTTGGAATGCTTACTCTCATCAATAAAGTGTTCAACTTAAAGGCAGGGAAGGGAAAAAAAAAAAAGCCACCAAAGGGAACCACCCCCCCAAATGACTTCTAGAAAACAAGTATTTCTTAACTTTTTATTGACATTGGCAAATTAAAATAGAATAAATTAACAAGTATTTTTTCAAAAAAATGTTTTGTACAAAAATACTGTCAAAATTTCCTAAAAAGCTTTCAACACAGTAGTATCTTTTCATGTACTGAATATAACTATTAGCACAGTGTCAAAAATGTTGAAGACAGAAATAAAAATCTGTGAAATGTTTGCACTGACGACATTCCACACCCTATTGTCTGTACATATGGGGGAGGGGGGGCAGCCAACTTGAAAGTGAACAGTATGACTTTTCCTGATCCAGAACGGTTTGGCCCACATCTGTTTAATCTTCCAGTTTAGCATATTTTAAAAATTAGTCTGTACTCAAATGCATAGTTTAAAAAAATGAAGCGAGATGGCAGAGTTTGTGCAGTAATATCTGCCCTTCAAAGTTCATGCAACCAGCTAATGCAATTTTTCCTTTCACTCCTAAATCTGAACGCAGTTCAGTCATCTGAAACCATCTACAAAATCCATAAGATTAAGCAGTTTGCCAAGATTAATACCTAACAGTTGAGCACTGGAGGTGAGGAAATAAGAAGTAAGAACAAACAACGAAAAAGACCAAGTTAGCTAGGTATTTCAGCTACATAAGGGAGGTGAATGTCAAGGCTACAAAAACGAAACAAAAACAAAACAACAAAAAAAAAGTGGCAGCATTTTTTTTTTTTTAAATCAATTTGTACAAGTTTATAGTTTACTTTGTTTCCAAGTTCTCAAACCTTTCAGGATCTGAAAAGTGAGATACTGTGTCTAGGGGAATGTTTTTTCTTTTATTTTTTATTTTTATTTTTTAATTCACACCGAAGAAGTTGGGGGTTTGATTTCTTTCCAAGGGGTTGGATCGAGTCAGCAGCTTACTCGGCTGGGCTGCTGTTTGCACACGAAGTCCGTCATAAAATCAAACTCGTTTTGCCCCAGCCAGAGTTCGGGCAGTTCCTTGATGCGGTCCAAACCCAGTTCTATCACTAAAGACATGAGCACTTCCTCGTCGATGAAATCAGTGTCTATGACATTGGGCGGCAGCATTGCAGCAGGGACGTGGGCCACGGAGGCGGGCATGGTGCTGCCGCCGCCGCTGCCACCGCCGCTGCCGCCGCTGCTGCCTGCGCCACCGCCCGGGGTGCCGCTCGGGGTGCTGCTGCCGCCCGAGCCGCCGGGGGTGCTGCTGCCGCCGCTGTGCTTGGGGGTGCAATCTCGGAAGTGCTGGTTTGTCCCGTTCATCTGGTGGCCTGCAGCAGGGTGCAAATCCGGCATGTAGTGGTTGTGGGGGTAGGGGTGATGGTTGAAATACTGGTTGTTGAGCTTCTGCAGCTGCATGCTGGCGGGCAGCGAGCCTCCCTGGCTGGCCACCGGGGGGCCCATGAACTGGGAGTTGTTAAACCTGGCGGCGGGGGCCAGCGCGCTCGGGGGGTGCCCGCCGTTCACGGTCCCCGGCCCCATGGCGTGCCTGATGCCGCTCGTGGCGTTCATGGTGCCCGCGCCGTAGTGTATGTGCTCGCCCATCAGGGCGTTGAAGGCGTGCTGGGGCTGCTGCTGCTGGTGGTGGTGGGGGCTCGGGAACTGCCCCATGCCCATGCGGTGGGCTGGGTGGTGGTGCAGCCCGTTGGTGCCGTCGGCGAAGCGCCCGTGGTTCATGGCCATCATATGGTCTGCCATTTCCAGTTCTGAAAGTGAAAAGGGCAGGCGATCAGACCCGCGTCACACGTGTCGCCCACCGTGGCGCACCCCACTTGCTCGTGCCTCTGCTCCCCTAGGCTCCCCGGGCGCGCGTCAGCTGCAAGCAACCCTCCCTGCCCAGGACCCCACTCGCAGCAGCCCGTGCATCACCTTGGAGGACCTGCCACCCACGACAGAGCCGGGCGCTGCACAGACAGCCCCTTGCCCGGCGATCCGGGTGGGGGGCACCCGATCTCACACCCCCGTGCGTTCCCCGAAGTGGCCTAATAAAGGAAGTGCCCCGTAGCCACGCCGCTAACTTCGGGCTTTCGATCAGCCCTCCTCATCCTGTTGTTGCACATCCTGTTGTTATTCCCCAGCTCCGCCTCGCGCTCTTCCTCCGGGCAAACCCAGCCCTCGGAGGACGCGGCTCGCAGGAGCCCCGGTCGGCGTCGCCGCCGCGCTCACCTTTCGTCTTTGCGATGTCTGCTCCGGAGACCGAGGGCGGGATCGTCGGGTCCAGGACCGGCTCAGCAGCGCATAGAGGGGCCCTTCCTGGCGTGCGGGGCGCTCGCGGTCGCCTGGTCGGTGCCGAGGTCTCGCCGCGGCCGCCGGGGCAGATTCCAAGCCGTTCCCTTTTCTTTTCCCTCCGCAGCCCGCACAGCTCGGCAGGACCGCCCGGCAGCTGCCAACAATGAGCTGTGTTTCTTAGGGCTTTGGCCACAGTTAATATAAGGGATTTCAGGAAGGGCGGAGCGAGAGCCTCCCCGGAGGGCGGCGCGAAGACGCGGATTCCGGATCGCGGCCCCGGAGCGGCGGGCGGCGGCG